>NW_012107698.1:289969-385970 GCF_000951045.1 Mandrillus leucophaeus | reverse complement strand
GTTTCATGATCTCTACAATGTACTTTCAAATAGCTAAATTTTCAGTGGACTTATGAGCTGATACAATTGGTTTAGGCTGTTAATTTATTGGTGACTTATTTGGACTTTCCTTATTTCTCAAAGTTATGACAGTTCATTTTAAATTCCTCTGTGGTAGTTCAAACTTTGACTCCCATTTTTATCTGCTTTTTGATTCCTTTTCACCTCCATACCTTCTTAGCAATGATGAAGCAAATGCCTGGATTTGTATTAACCTTCTGTATCCTTCAGAATCCCCTACTCACATCTCAGTCAGCAGGTGTAGGTTAGCATATAAGCCTGTAGGATTCTTACCATTTTATTAGACTCTCGTGACAATTTGGCAAGAAGCATTTAGTGTTTTCCTTGTTTCCAGCTAGCCTTTGCCTGAAAATAAATCTAGCTCAGTTTCCTAGAGATTGATCATTTACAAAGAGAAAAGTCAGGGGCTTTTATATCACCACTTCCAACTCCTTTTGCTAATTAATTCTTTGATAATAGATGACATTCTGTGTATAAAGGTTTTACAACTTTTTGTCAAGATTTGGCTCCCACATTTCCAATAAAATGCTCCACCTTTCAGTGGTGACCTCAGTTAGCTGTATTGTGCCCTGGCCTTGAAACTGACCTCACCATAACCTGGGGAGCCTGGCAGGACAGGGGCTACTTTCATTTTCATGATGAGGAGGTAGAGGCTGGGGAAGCCAGTGTATTAGTCTGTTCGCATGCTGCTGTAAAGAACTGCTTGAGACTGGGTAATTTTTAAAGGAAAGAGGTTTAATTGACTCACAGTTCCACATGGCTGGGGAGGCCTCAGTAAACTTATTAATACAATCATGGCGAAACAGGAAGCAAACACATCCTTCTTCACATGGCAGCAGGAGAGAGAAGTGCAGAGCAAAGGGAGGAGAAGCCCTTTATAAAACCATTAGATCTCCTGAGAACTTGCTCACTATCACAAGAACAGCATGGGGGATCCTCCCCCATGACCTAATCACCTCCCATGAGGTCCCTCCCCAAACACGTGGGGATTATAATTCAGATTACAATTCAAGATAAGGATTTTGGGTGGGGCACAGCCAAATCATATCAGCCAGGAAAGAGCCTTTGTCAGTCACATAGGTAATTAGTTGGTTAGTGATAGGAACAGGGTCTGGGCCTCCTGGCTCTTTGACGAGAGCTTTTTCTCCTTTACATGTTTTCTCTTGGCAATGTTCAAAATCTATGCTCCTAGCCATCTTCAAAGTGACGTTTCCTTCATTCACAATAATGGATTGAGAAGCTGCTATAAGTCCAGACCAGGACCAACACTGGGGACAAAGACAAATATTGGCCTCAAGGTTCTTATGTTTCGTTCAAAAGAACTAGATATTAGATATTACAGATACTGTAGAAACTAGATATTAGATAGCAGAGATTTGATATTATAGAAAAGGAAGGTGGAAAATTTGTTCAGAGGCACCTCAGTGGTCTTCAGGATCTTTTTTGTTTTAATTCTCTGCAGTTTTCTGCAGTTTTTTTGGACAGAATCTGTATTTTTTTTTTTAACTATTAGAAGTTTTAAATATACATCCATGATGATTTCTTTGATTCTAGAGTGGGGAAGTTTTAGGAGGACAGATATCAGACCCTACCTTACACGGTTCCATCCTTCAATGTTGTCTTTCTTTGTACATCTACAAAATGGAGAGAGCCAATGTGTTACCTGGGATGAGTTCACTTAGAAGCAGAGAATACAGGGAATCCTTGTGAATCCCTTAGAATCCTTAGAACAGAAAAATGAGATTAGAGTTGCTGAAAGATGTCTGATCTCTATGAGGTCTTAACTTTATGGACTTTTGTTTTGGGAAATAGGACTTGACCTTGGATGGGTCAAATAATGACATTTTAGAGGCAGTTTCTTTATTATCCATGTTGGTTGATGTAACTTCATTCTCATCATAAGCAAGTTGATATTTATCTAATATGTACCTGTATCATTAGTTATAGTATTGAAGTTATTCCACATCAGCTGTTAATAACTGCTGCCCCACAAGATCATTCACCTCTGCTCTCTCAGCATCTTCTCTGGGACTGGTTTCCCCATTCCCATTTCCAAATCCAGCAACCCAAGGATTAGTGCTTGGCGCAGCAAGGACACTGGTTGTCACATATTTTGAATATCTCTTTTTCTCTAGTTATTATTATACTGTAGTTCTTAATTTCTTGCCAATCAATTGCACAATTCTTTCTCTAAAATATCCTTATACCTTAGAAGCTGGCAAACAGACTATTAAGCTCTATTTCAAAACCATGACATCAAGTGAAAAATCACAATCTTAATTTTTAAATTTAAAATAGTAAAAGTAAATGTGTATAGACAGTGTTCTTATTCCTGTATGCTTGATGGAGGAGCTGCTTATTTTTGGAATATAGAGACCACAGATCAAGAGGAAAATTTAAATGAAATCAAGCAGAAGGGAGCCTGGCATATCTGTGAAAACTGGTGGTTGGTCCTGTTGGAGGCAAGGTTGCTTCATGGGGAGAGGAGAGTCATTCAGTGGGCATCAGCTATCATCCCCATGTGTTTCATTATAATGGCAACCTTCTTTGGTTGTTGACATCTTCTCTGCACCTCATCTTTGCCAACAGAGCTCTAGGTAGTGACCTCGCAGGAGCTGGCTTTAGCTGTCCTCAACAATGCTCCTTTTTGGACATGAACTCAAGCCCATCTACTGTGTCCCAGACTGATCTTTGTGTTCAGATTTCACCAGATGCAGCCCCACGTCTTTCTGGGATCAACAATTTCTTAATATCAAGACCCCAGCCCTTAGTTCATGTTCAGTTAAACATGGTTTTTCTTAACTGTAGGAAAGACTAGACTCATTAAATTATTTTATAGTTGAATTAAAAACATTAACCAATCTCCATGAGCATATGCTTCAGTAGACAATTTCATGTATCTACTACTTACACGCAGCATCTGCACATTTTTAGCTACTGAGGTGTTTGACTGTTTTTCAGCTTCAGAAAAAAGTAATCACATCTGGTGTGAGACGTGCAGAATGGCAGTCCTTGTATTTTCTCTTGCTCTTTCGCTGTAATGAATATCATACTAGTAGCCAGTCAAAAGCATGTTCACGTAAAATGATTCCCTTTACAAACAAGAAACAGGAATTTGAGTGCTGTACATCAGTTGTCAGGCTAATAAGATAATCCGCTTTTCATTTCAAAGTCCGTACTCTAATCTGAAAGCAGAAATCTTCTCTCTTCTCTTTGCAATAGTCACTGGATAAAGATTCTGTTATCATAATCCTATTAAAATGTATTCACTTTTGCAGTACACCTTGATAATAGTATTTATCCTTCTAAGCACCTGGGGAGAAGAGTGATAAAAGACAAATCTATTCAAAATTTCAGGAAAAAATAGTTGCAGAGATGGGTATGGTAAAAGCTTAGAAATGAATAACAACTAATATCTGTAGCAGGAAAGAGTAAGCATTAATTCATGAATTAGGCTTCTATTTAGACTCTGAATGGGAAAGGTAGTAATTTTCCTATTGAAATGTCCAATACCAATCCCATGGGTCTGCATGGGTGAATGCTGGCGAAACTGAATTTCTTGAGCACTGATATTCACCTGTGGCGTTTCTAATACATTACTGTTTATTGGCACTAATGGCTTTGAAGTTGCAATACTATTTTAAAAAATAAATAATTAGCTTTGATAGGAGATGTGCAATCAGAACCATAATTAATGAATTGACTGCTGAGAACAATAGCTAGTGCCCGAACTTTTAGTTGGTATAGATATTGTGCTTTGTTCTCTTCATTTTGTATGAGCAATTAAAATTCCTGGTGACTTCTGACATTTTTGCCTTGAGTGAGGGGATCTCCAACTTCGCCACTCAGATGAACCAAGGGTGGTAGATTTTATTTATTCCTGATATGATCATCCTGTATTGATCTAACTTCATTGATATAAAAGCTACATAAAATGATTTGCCATTTCCACAGGCCTTCCTCTGCATGTTTTTGCTTAAAATTAAAGTGCATTTTCAAGCATCTCTGTATCTTACACTAGCCTCTAGTACTAGGCTTTTCATTTATTTCGATATAGGTCTATTGTGAATTAATGGTATAGTTCAGGTATAACTCTGATTCACATCATGGAAAATTATCCACTTTCATTCACAAAGATTTCACCTGAAGGTTATTTACAAATTAGTATAAACTTAATGTTTAATGTTATTAAATGTCCTCTCAGTTGTAAAATGTATACACAGTATTTGTATATTTGCAAGAAATCTGTGGATTTCCTGTCTTTTACATTTTAAAAACCTGGAGAATTACTTCTTTTGTAGGTAAATTGACTTGACTTACACTTTCCCCTTTTAGGCACTGTCATGTGGTTTGATCGACACTTATAAAGCTTCCTGGGATATGTCATACTCCACTCTTGAGGTACTTGGTGACTAAATTAAATACAAAATGGAGTTGTAATAGCTTATGGCTTGAATTAAGGGTATTTTAGGATCGACATTCTCCTCATCTAAAGAGTAAACATGTTTTACAGGACAATTTAGGACAAAAAGCCCAAACTAAAGCTCACCATTTTGAAATGAAATATTTATGAAACAAGTTTTGTATTTTCCTTTTCTGGGCTGAGTCTAAAATTCCATAATGTGGGTATTTCTCATAGAAACTTGCCAGGAATCATTCCAGTGCTGACATTGAATCACCCTCTTGTCCATGGTGTTTCACATCTAAGTTGCTGGTTTGCTGGGCCAGAAGCAGCACTCTCTTCTCTTTACATCAGAAAGGAACACTTTAAATGCCCAGCAGCTGCTGAAGCTTAAATCTGGAATAGGTACATTGTTTTGAGAAGTAATAATGCTAGGTAGTTTTCTCCATTTTGAAATGGAAATACTACATTGATTTAATTTAATGTATATTCGAACTGCATACACCTATGTGGGTTTCTTTGCTTCATTTCATTTTGGGGGCCCCATCTAGTGAGGCAGAGAGAGGCTTCATCCAGTCTCTGTGCTTCTTGGTCTATAGGCCTCAGCAGGGCTGGTTGGTGGGGAATGGATAGTTCAGAAATGAGCAAAGCAGATATGGGTTGTGGCCTCATGGGGATATCAAGCCATAAAGGGCCATTTACTCTTCCCTAAATGTCCCATAAATATTATTTCCTAGGACTGCTGGTGATCCAGTCTTTGGCCTTCTCCCACTTCACCCCTCCAGTTGTTCCTTCACTTCGGACCTGGATTTAGAACTGAGCTAACTCACTCCTTAGTTCTTTGAACACTTTCACTGACAGTCCGTGCAAGGTCCCTCTCTTGTGAATTTATTTTCCTCGTAGCTCCTAATGATCACACTCATCCCTCCTCGCTAAAGTATCCACTAGATTGTGTTCGGTATGAGTACAGTGATGTGTGATTCTTTATAAAATATGTAATCACTTTGTGTAATTTTATGTGTTACTGTGCTATAGTTCTCATTCTTTCTTACCTTTTCCCTTTAATACATTTTAAATATCTATTCATGCATGTGTAGCTAGTTCATTGCTTCTACTACTGCATGGTTGTTTTGGAATAAATCCCCCATGCATTATTTACCTCTTCTCTTAGAGCTCATGCCTACCTTAGTGGCCTCCTCGCCCACCATTTTTCTGCAGCCTGCCATTCTAGCTATGGTGTCTTCCCTACATTCCTCTAAAGCAGAAGATCTTTGCAACTCCTGTGTGCCCTTGTGACCACCACCTAAGTAGCACTTATTATTATGCATCCTTAGATGTAATTTAATTTAGGAAACCGTTTCTGATCTCCCCTTCAGAATATGTTTAGCCCTCTGTTCTGTGCTTATTTTACCCTGTACTTCCCTTATTGAAACCAAAGTCACACATTCTTATAATAGTCTACTAATCAATAAGCTCCCAAGGGCCTGGCTCACGTCTGCCTTCCTCACTGTTGAATGGTTGACTTCTCAGTAATTAGCCCAATGACTAGAATGTAGTAGATTCTTGATAAAAATGTTTTGTTGATTGAATAAACAAATGTGTGAATGAAATCAAGACATGGCTACTATATCCAAGAAGTTCTTAGTGCACCCAATGACACAACCAGTAAGTAGTAGCATTTCCATCCTACTGAGAAGCAAACTGAAGCGCTGAAAGGTAAATTGCTAAAGTCACATATACATAAGTTACGGAGTTGGGATTTGGACACATGTTTATCTGACTCTGTATGGTCATATTTTAGACTCAGAGGCCTTTGGGTACTCAAGTATGGCTTTTTCTCATGGATGAATTTGTTACAATTACCACCCTCCTACCTGTGGATATCTACTATTGCTTAGCCTACGTCCTCTGGAGCTGTAGGCTGAAGGGGAAGATAACAGACAAATTCATTAAGACAATTTATTGAGCATCTATTACATTCTGGGTATTCGCTTAGAACACAATGGTAGGGGTAACAGGCAACATCTCTCTCAATGGAGCTTACACTCTCATGGGGGACACAAGGAGCAAGTAAAGGTAGAGTTGCAGATGATGTTAAGAGGATTGAGAGTGAATCTGTGCTGGTAGTGGATATTTAGACTGGTTGGTCAGGACATTTGAATAAAGATGTGAATGAGGAGGAGCCAGCCATGAAAAAATCCAAGGCAAGCGTGATCCAGAGAAAACACTGGGGCTGGGGTGGAGGGTGGGAAAACACGTCTGGTGTTATAAGGAAGAGCAAAGAGGCCCCTGGGATTGCAGCTTGGTGAACACGTGTGGGCATAGAGGAGATCAGGTGGCTAGATAGGGGAGTGACACATCACACACAGCCATATAGGACATAATGAGGACTTGGGATATCATCGTGAGTGTAGCAGGAAGCCATCTGAAGGTTTTTAAGCCAGGGAGTTATGTGATCTATGTTTTCAAAAGGATCAGTTTGGCTGATGATAAGGGGGAAAAAAGTAGGAGGAGAGTGACCAGTTAGGAGATTATTGCCATAGCCTGAAGTTGTGGCTGTGAGAATGGTGAGAAGTGGTCAGATCTGGATACATTTCAAAAGTAGAGCAAATAGCATTTGCTAGTTCATTGAATATGGGTATGGAGGAGAGGAGAATGGAGTTGGGGATGTGAGAGAAAGGAACTAAGGTGAATTGACTATAGGGAAATGACAGAGCCATTAACTGAGATGGGAAAGGCTGACAATGGAGCAGGTTTCAAGTGGAAAGCTGGGAGCTCTGTTTTGGACATGCTTGGTTTGAGATATCTGCTAGACATTCAGAGACCTTGTCAAGTAGGAAGTTAGAATAATAGCCCAGAGCTCAAAGGAGAGGTTAGATCTTGTGATGTAAACATTAGAGTCATCTGTGTATAGATGGTGCTAAAGCCAGACCCCTGGAGGAGATCATTCAAGGAGTGAGGGAAGCTAGAGAAAAGAGTGGAGGGCTTAGCCTCAAAATACCTTACCACTTAGAAGTTAGGAATTTGAGGAGCAACCAGCAAGAAAGATTGAAGGAATGGCCAGTGAGGTAGGAGGGTGGGGTGGGGAAGGCGGGGAGAGAGAGATGTATTTACTACTCTCAGAATCTTTATTTCACCCACTGAACACCAAATGCTTGGGGTTTTTCCTTTTACCACCAACAAAGCCTGTAATTGTCCATACACTAACTAGGTGTCCTACAATTAAATTCAATTCTAACACTATCTACATGGAGTTAGCGTCATATCCCACAAGTTAGGGGCTCACTTCCATAAGACTGCCCCCATTTGAGACACCAATCACGAGTTTGGGTCACCCATATTTCTGACTGACCAGCTATAAATTGGGGTTCCCATGACCTCTTCTTTGGGTTTGAGAATTTGTTAATGGCTCGCAGAACCGTTTTATTTCACAGAAAATAGTTTACTTAAAGCTAATGTATATGCTTTTTAATTTTTATTTATAATTTTATAAATCAAGTCTGCTTTATAGGAGCCACAGGTCCTATTACTTTGACTTTAGAGAAGGATTACTTTTGTGAAGTCAAATATTCTGTTGTTCTGCAAATTATAACCCTCACTTTTTTTTCTTACAGTTGTTATTCATATTCAAGGGGTCCTTTCTTTCTCCAGTAAAACTCTCATTCCTTTATCTGCCCCACCTGCTGTGGTTTGAATGTTTGTGTCTCCTCTACCCCAAACTTCATATGGTAAAAATCCTAACTTCCAAGGCTGTAGTATTAGGAGGTAGGGCCTTTGGAAAGGTGATTAAATGATAAGGGCAGGGCCCTTATGAATGGGATTAGTGCCCTTATAAAAAAGACCACAGAGAGCTAGCTGGTCCCTTTTGCCGTTTGTGGACACAGCTTGAAGATAACTTCCAGTAACCAAGAGGTTGACCTCACCAGACAGCAAATCTGGTGGTACCTTAATCTTGGACTTTCCAGTTCCCAAACTGTGAAAAATAATTTTTTTTTTATCAGCTCTCCAGTTTATAGTATTTTGTTACAGGAGCCCAAGCAGACTGAGACACTACCTAACTGCTTAAGGGGCTTAAAGCCTTTACATTTATTTTCTGAGAAATGACAGTCTAACAGATACTGAAGCTTCTGTCCAATTCATTTAAGAACGGTGTGGCTGAGTCTGATAATACTATTAATAATAATTTATTTAGCATTTACCATTTGCCAGGCATTGCTCTAAGGGCTTTACATTTATTAACTAATCCTAAGGGCAACCAATGAGCTAAGTTCAGTTGTTACTCCATTTTATGGACGAAGAAATTGACATACAGAGAGGGTAAGCGCATTACCAAAACTCAAGCATCTAGTAAGTGGGGGACCTGAGCATGCAAAGTCTGAGCTTTCTAACCAACAAGGTTGTTTTTATTTGTTCACTAGATGTCCTGGACAAGTTGAGCATTGGTGACAGACAGGCATAACAGGCAGCTTCTCCCCTGAAGAACTCACTGCCACACTCTGCTCATGCTTGCAGGCTTCCTTAGCCTAGCTGTGTGAATTGAGATTGTGCATGTTGCATCTGTTGTTTTCTTAAAAAAAAAAAAAAAATTCTAGAAAATGACCAATGGGTATGAAAAGAACTTTAACAGGGTTGGCAGAGAGGAGAGAGGATAGTACTCTCTAGTTCAAGTTAGTGAAAAGAGAATTTGTGCAATGTAAGTGGCCTGCCAAAGGTCCCAAGAAGCTACCATCGCGATTGCTATTTTATTTAGAGATTGTAAATATTGACAAATTGCAA
This sequence comes from Mandrillus leucophaeus, assembly GCF_000951045.1. Classification (NCBI taxonomy): domain Eukaryota; kingdom Metazoa; phylum Chordata; class Mammalia; order Primates; family Cercopithecidae; genus Mandrillus; species Mandrillus leucophaeus. The sequence goes on along the minus strand of NW_012107698.1, from coordinate 376,732 downwards.
TTAAATTTCCTAGCTCCCCTTTTCTGTCAGCAATAATGACACTGAAGATCTGGTTAAAATTACTTCATTTTCATGTATGTTGTTAATCACTCATTCCTTATAAACTGGAATATTTTCTTATCTCAGAAAATAAAGCAAAGATAGCAACAACACTGAAAGAGATAAAAGCTTAAATCTGTACTAGTTTCCACTTATTCAAAAGTAAAGGCAGTGTTTTGTCATCTTAGGTATTTAATTTCCTGGATTGAAGGGGAGTTTCCTCTTCCTTACATAAAACAGGTGATAAGAAAAGAGAAAAATTATTTTTGGTTTGTTTGTAAAAACACCTTGTACTCTATTAGTTACTTACATTGAGCCTTTCTTAAGAAAAAGATTCTCAGTTATTTGCATAGATGTATTAGTTGTGAAACTAATAGAATGATTCACAGACCTGTATTAGCTGTGAAACTCTGTGGCAATAATTTATTGGTAAATTTCATCCCCCAAGACTGGGCTCTGCAGTAAATTCCCATCATCTTGATACTTTCGTATGCCTACCACTTGGTCACAGAAGCAACTATTTGAAATCACCAAAAACATCAAAAGATTATGCCATCAACTCCTTGTGCTTTATTGTTTTTATTTTTGTCTTCACCTGTCTAAGAAACTACTGTAATAAAAAAATGGCACTCATGGCCAGCTCAGTGGCTCATGCCTGTAATCCCAGCACTTTGGGAGGCCAAGGCAGGTGGATCACGAGGTCAGAAGATTGAGATCATCCTGGCTAACATGGTGAAACCCCGTCTCCACTAAAAATACAAAAAAAAAAAAAAAAAAAAATTAGCTGGGCGTGGTGGCAGGCGCCTGTAGTCCCAGTTACTCAAGAGGCTGAGGCAGGAGAATGGTGTGAACCCAGGAGGCAGAGTTTGCAGTCAGCCAAGATCATGCCACTGCACTCCAGCCTGGGCAACAGAGTGAGAGTCCGTCTCAAAAAAAAAAAAAAAAAAAAATGACACTCATGACCAGATGGTAGAGGAGAGAGTGGGATTTATGTGGGAAAGAGAATGGGGCCAACTAGCAGCCAATGCCTCCTGGGTCCCAGGACTGTACTAGATACTTTAAACACGTTATCTAATTTAATTCTTCCAATAACATATAGAGGTAGGTATAATTGCTCTTAATTTACTAATGACAAGCCCTGAACTGAGAGCTCTAGACATGAGATCTCCAGGTTTATGGCAGCTTAAGCTGCATGGAACCCAGGTTGAATAAATCTTGCACCCAGTACTTACTGAGTAGGTTGATGGAAAGTTGTTTCCATGTGTGCTGCTTTTGTTATGGTTTTCCTTTTGTAGTAAAGAAGGAATTAGCTCCCATACAAGACCTTTCTCCAATTGGGGCAATTTGAATATGTAAATCCACCTTTCTGTCAGGCTTACTTGAGGAGGGCAAGACATTTATAAGGAAATGATCACACAGCCCACAAGAGTTACTTGGAGCCTTAAGTTAATGATCTCACATTCTCTTGACTTGGGAGACAACTGCGTTTTAACTCACAAATAGCCACATTTAAAAAAAACAGCAAATAAAATTTCTCAAAAGCTAAGAAAGCACATAAGGCTGTAGAGTATTCTTACTTGTATTAACTAAAAAAAAAAAACAGTTGTCATTTTGTTTTGCTTTGCCAATTAAATGTTCCACTTGTCCAGCAAGAAATAATCATCATCTTTACTGGTTTCTAGAGACAGCCTTGGGATTATATTTGGTGTAGGGGTGTGTGTGTGTGTGTGTGTGTGTGTGTGTGTGGCCTGCACCTTCATGTGGAAATGCCTGTGTGTGTCGTGATTTCCAAACATGGGCTTGGGACCCATAGACTGCAAAAGGATTTTGTGTGATTTGTGAATTTATTTACAGGTGAACATCTTAAGATGTTCCACTTCAGTATTTAAAATGATAAATAAACACACAAAGTCCTACCTGTTCTGACAAGAATGAAATCAGGGATTGGTGTACAGCAAGGGTCACTAATACCTATATACACTAATGTGTGGTTTGTGTATGGAGCATCATTCCTAACCTTTGTGACATTGGAGGTTTTACTATATTTAATAGTCACACAGATCAGTGTTGGTAAAAATGTAGTATTTTAGCAGTCAGATGTGTTTTTTCTCTGTGCCTTCAACTTCATGCTTTAGCAATATCAGACTATTTATAGCTTCCTAAAGCTTTTTGAATGCTAGAGTGGAGAGGTGGACAATGTGGGCTGCAAAAACTTCATTCCTAGTTTGGCCTGAACTCTGTGGCTTAATAGCTATAGGATCTTGGACAGATTAATTTATCTAAGGTTTACATTTCTTATCAATAAAATGGGGATGAATCTCTTGTGAAGATTGAATGAAACAGTGCACCCAAAGCGCTTAGTTTTAGCACAGTGCCTGGCACACAGAACCACTCAATGAAGATTAGCTATTATGATTATCATCAGCATTATCAACACCTGATACTGTTTTATACTTTGTACCTTTGCATCTGTTTCCTCTGCATCTTTCCCCACTTGGTCTTCCTTCCAGCAAACTCCTTTTCATTTATTTAAAGAATGTCGCTTCCTCCAGGAAGGCTTTCTTCATGTCCAACCCAGCAAAATGATTTGTTCCTCTTTAGTCCTCCTCCTTCTCCTTTTACTTGATTCTTCTGTGGCCTTACACACCCTGCCATGATAGTTGTTTACAGGACCGGTCTCTTCTTGTAGACTGTGACTGTTAGGAGGGGCCATCTTTCTTACTCATCACTGTATCCCCAGCACCCAGCGCAGTACCTGGCAGACAGAGTGCTCCATGGATGGTTACTCAATTGAATTTCTAACGGACACAAGTTGTTCAGAATCTGGCATAAATGGCCAAGGATTCTGAATCTGGGAGAATTGGGGATGTTTAACAATAAACATGTCCTTCTCTCCACCCGCTGCATCAAGTTGAGATCTGTTATGCTTAAAAAACAAAAGCAAACAAAACAAAATCCAATCTGAAATTGTGGTTAAAGGGATTTTAGTGCAACATTGTAGACAATAGAGATGAAAAGAAAATGACCTGCATATGACTAGATCCTTTATGATAACAGAAGAGGCTTTCAGCAAACCTTATTGATGTGGCTTTGCAAGTAATAGTTTCAGATGTTTGCCCTAGGCCTCACTGCTCTGGCTGCAGGCCTCCTGCTGCTGATGCTCCCACATTTTATGTAACCGTCACACAGTTTTGATGTACATTTATAATTTTAATATTCTCAGAAAGCTCTAGAACAAAACCTTTATGAATACAAAGGGTGTCTTCTAATCTTTTACCAGGAAATGGATGAAGTACATTTGTTGTAGACAAAGGAGTTCCAGTATCAAAATGATTCTCTAATTTGAAGTGATAAAACTATCCAGTAAAAACTCTTTTGTCTTAAATCATATCATATTGAACATATTTATATTTGAATTAGCTCTCTTCTCTTTGATTATATGATTTTAAATGGAAAATGATGAAAAAAAAGTCTTGAAATAAAAAGTTGACCAGTGTTTCTCAAACTGATCTGGGTCTATATTCTTGGGGTTACACGTGTGTTCTGGGAGAATCTTGAAGGTTAGGGCTTTTGTTCTGATGATAGTCTGCAGCTAATCTAAGCATCTTCTGGACCATCCTGTAACTGAATACAGGGTTTGCATTCTGCTCCTGTGGGTGCCAAAGGATCACAACTTCATAGTCTAAGGAGAAAGACCCAGGAGGGGCCAAATGGCATCACCGCTCACATGGTGGAATTCATCTGCTTGACCCCAAAGAACCTGCACCTTAGCAGTCAGCACTGCGTTCACATTCCCAGAGGTGATTTAGTTTCAGCAAGAGCACATAAATTTGTCACATTAAAGTAATACTGTTAGTTGGACTTTACTGGTTTTGTAGTTTTATTTGCATTTAATTTGAAAATTTGTTTTAGTTTGATGGTTGCTTGAAAGAGCAATAAGTATAAGGGGTTTTACATTTATACATAAATAACATAATGTAATGTGACATTGTGTCATGGTTTTTTTTTTCCCTCAATTGTCTGAAAGCTAATCATATAACCAGTCCATTTTGAGAAATGCTGCAATGGGTTCCATTTATGCTGCTGACTTTTCTGGAAAAGTTTGTCAGTGACCAAATAGCCTCTTGTATGGCCCACTGTATGCCATAGGCACTCAATAAATCCTCATGATATGAGGACAGCTCTTGGGTCTTGTCCTCATTCTGCCACATGCTTGTGAGCAAGTCTCTGGCTGATATGACCAAGTAAGTGCTTGGATTGAAGGATCTCTTTAGCTCCTTCCATCTCTAAAATTTGAGTCAACAAACCCCAGACATTTCTGCCATTTGTTTACTTTTCTGCCTCACTGTGCCACCTAGCCTGACCCATAAAATTGGATTTTCTTCAACTTCTTAGACATCAGCAACAACAATGCCATATTTGAGTACATTCAATCAGTTTTCTTGAAACACAAACTCACCTTTCTTGTTGGAAGTTGTAGTCTTTTTATTTTCCTTGAAAGAAAAGAAATAAAAGGAAAGCACTTAACCTAGACCTTTGGACATATAGAACTCATACATCCCTTTGGAAAGAACTTTAATATCTCTGACAAAGGCTGCTGGACAGAGGCTGAAGAATGGTAACAGTCCCCTCCCTGTCTCTGATCCTGAGACCATTAGTTCTCTTGCCTCTGCAGTGTGACAGACCTGGACGCTGACTGCAGCCTTGCACACCGTTTTGTTGGGGCTTTGGGGAGCAGGAACTGCTCAGCTATGGGAGACACAAGCTGGGGTGCCTCAGGACAGTCCTTATGCTTAATGAATCAGTGAGCTAGTTTGAACAATTCTAATGTAGTTTAGATTACAAGCTTCCTTAGTTTCTTTGGGTGGGACCAGCAGACCTGGAGAAAAATGGAAAGAAATGGAAAGAGAGGGTGCTTTCCCAATGGAGTAGAGACTACCAGCCTCTGACATGGTCAACTAGCCCCAACTAGAGGCCTAAATAACTTCAGAAGTTCCCAAAGAAATGGTACACTTAAGAAAATTTCTCTCTAATGTGTGATTAATTCAGGCTGCTGTGTGCTGGGTGGCATGTTGGAAAAGGGGAATGTAATCTTGTAATAACTTTTTGGTCGATGGGCTGTAGGTGAACTCAGGTTTGAGTTGAAGTGAAAAACCATGCCATGAAGAAAAATGTTTATGGTTGCCATTTGGTTTAAACAGCCCTGGGCCTCACATCTTTATTGTGAAATATAGTCTTAGAATAAAAATATTTAGCTGTGCTTCTGTAAATTAAAATCTAGTTTCTCCTTAGGTTTATGATTTGAAGTCAAGTTTCTGACTGAAGTGAGATAATTAAAAGAAAAACAGAAGCAAGAGGATGATAGATGTGACCTGCAGCCTTGGCATACAGAAAAGCCCTGGCCGTTTTTCTTCTGCTCAGCGTAGACTGCAGATTTATAATCAGGACAGCAAACGTATTTAGGAGGAGGAAAAGAAAGAGAAGTTACATATGAGCCTTGTGACAGCGTCTGTCACAGAGAAGCAAATGAATATTCTTACAGGGACATTCCGTTTAAAGAATTGCTTTTTATTGTCCTTTGAGTTGCTTTATGTTCATTTAATAAGCAATACTGAGTTCAAAGGTAGGTCTGCTCTTACAACACTTACAATGGGAAGTGATATTCCTGGCACCTCAGTATAACGGGCTGAGGTAGTAATTACATCATCGGTATCTGTCAGATGCTGGGGCAGGCAAATGCAGAGGCAGAGTGGAGAAAGCATTTAGTAATGGAAGACTCATGACTCTAACTACTGCTTACTCAATGATCTCTGACCATATAAATTGTACAAACTCTATGGAGCCTAAAATAGTAAGATGAATGATACCATAATAAGGGGAAAGACCCCAAAACATTTCTTTTTATACATTGAAGAAAGAGGAGGCAGTGATAGTTTAAGAACAGATGCAAAGATTTGAGAACATCAGACAACAGAAAGTCAAAGAACAGTTCTAGTGGATTATTCCTTTCAGCTCTATACTTGGCTGCCAAGGGTGATTTTGTTATTATTTTCTGCTCTTTCTCCCCACCCTGAAGCCAAAGAAGAAATTAGTCAGAGGCAATTTCTGGTAATTTAGTGTGAAATTGGCACTTGCTAATTTGCTGACCTCATTTTTCTGAGTTGAGGAAGGATGGAAGCTGACCTCGCATTGTCTGGACACACTGGGTATCTGGGCAGTCTTCCCATAGGAACAGTACACTGTATTTTCTAGGCTTCTTTGTTGTGTGAATAATCTTTTGTATTTCACACTTATGAGTAACACAGGTTTAATTTCATGCAAGACTTCTTGTTTCTAAATGGTTTTTTTTTTTTTGAGATGGACTCTCCTGTTGCCCCCCAGGCTGGAGTGCAGTGGCATGATCTCAGCTCACTGCAACCTCCGTCTCCCAGGTTCAAGCGATCCTCATGCCTCAGCACTGCCCCCTCCTCGTAGCTGGGACTACAGACACGCGCCACCATGCCTGGCTAATTTTTGTATTTTTAGTAGAGAAGGGGTTTCGGCATGTTGGCCAGGCTGCTCCCGAACTCCTGACCTCCAGGGATCCACACCCCCCCGTTGGCCTCCCAAAGTGCTGGGATTACAGACGTGAGCCACTGTGCCCAGCCCTAAGTGGTTTTAATGGTCTCTTTGGGCTAAATTCTGAACTCCTTTGCACTTTCAACCTAATGAAAGGGGAACTGGTAAGCTGGGGAGCCACAGCCTCTGCTCTGGAGTGCTCTGTGGGTCTGCCACAAGAAGCTTGAGACTTCAAAGCTGCTCATGATTTCCAAACTGCCGAAACAATACACCCTTCTCTTAGCTTTGCCATTTCCTCTCCTCTATTTCTCTTGATCTGCTCCAGAAGCTCAAATAAAGCTGAAGAGATTTGTCAGTAAAATCTTGCAAATTTTATTAGTCAGTTTTCCTGCCCCCCTGCACCCTGGGCTAGTGAGGAAGGGCTAGTGTGTAATTCATGCTTTAAAAATAGCACATCAAATCTGGAATAGTTAGCTCAAGCAGTACTTCAAGATTTTCCATATTTCTAGTCCCTTAACTAGAAAGCACATAATATGGTTCATCCTATCTAGAAGGGGCTTTTCAACCACCTTCATGAGGTAGTGTACTAGTTTGAGTAGGAAAGTTGCTTGTTGACAAGCAATCCCCAAATCTCAGTGGTTTCATATAATGAAAGTTTATTTCTTGTCCACTCTCCATTTTGGATTTATGAAGGAGTGGAGACAGGCTTCCTGTCCTCCATGGCTCTGTCATCTTCTAGGCTAGGCCTCATCCCTTCAACACCTCCACCCCCATTAACACTTGGATGGTGAAAAAAAGTGAGAGCCTTGAGGATTGCATGGGTGAATTTAGAGGCAAGTCCTAGAAGTGGTATATATAATTAATGCCCAATTTCCATGGGTCAAAATTTGGTTTGAGAGCCTCTAACTGTAGGGAAGGCTGGGAGCCAAGCTGTGTACCCAGAAAGAGTGTAAGTTGTAGTGAACACATAACACTTTCTCTGTCACAAACAGTAAAATTTGCCTTCTGTCTTATTCATCCTAGTGAGGAAGATTAGGAGTGATTGGAAGCCATGGTGAAAAATACTTCATTTGCCTTTTTTCTGATCAACATAGCAAGTTCTTTGTCTTGTTGTTTAGTTCTTCTAGAATTAATTTTTCTGCAATTCGTGTTTGTCTCATGCAATCGTCTTGTATTTGGGGATCCTACAAGAGGTAATCTTTTAGCCTGGGAAACATAGGGAGTCCCCATCTCTACAAAATTTTTTTTTTTTTAAAATGGCTGGCATTCTCAGCAAACTAACACAAGAACAGAAAAAATAAACACCACATGTTCTCACTCATAAGTAGGAGTTGAACAATGAGAACACATGGACACTACTTGGGTTGGGGGACATGGGTATCACACACCGGGGCCTGTCAGTGGGTGGGGGGTTAGGGGAGGGATGGCATTAGGAGAAATACCTAATGTAGATAATGGGTTGATGGATGCAGCAAACCACCATGGCATGTGTATACCTATGTAACAAACCTGCACGTTCTGCACATGTACCCCAGAACTTAAAGTATAATAATTAAAAAACATAGCTGGGCATGGGTGGGGCACAACTGTGGTTCCAGCTACTCAGGAGGCTGAGATTGGAGGATCCCTCAAGCCTGGGAGGTCAGGTTGTAGTGAGCCATGTTAGTGCCACTGCACTCCAACCTGGACAACAGAGAAAGACTCTGTCTCAAAAAAAGAGAAGAATGAGAAGGAGAAGAGGAATAAGAGGAGGAAGAGGAAGACGAAGACGAAGAAGAAAAATCTTTCAAAATTCTCAGTGGATCTGGTTCAGGGATATATAGAAGGCTTTGACCACTTTCTCCAACAGTGTCTCTTTTTAAAAGATCTTTGGAAGAAATTTAATCTTCTCCTCAGCAGTGACTGTATTTTCAGTTCAAGAAAATTGTGGATCTCTTAAGTTAATCTGTTTCCCTTTGCACCATTGCCACTTTGAAGTTGAGTTAACATTCCACCTCAGGCTACCTGTAGCATCTGTTAACATGCATTTCTATGAAGGAACTATACCTCTTGTTCTATTTTAGCATCCTGCTCTTATATATACCCTTCATCTAGATTTTCTCATCTGCTCTCTTTTATTTTATTTTGAACATCTTGAACATTTGCATATCTAAACATCTCTGTAAACCTTCACAGATCTTTTGTGGAATTGAAAAAGGGTAAAAATAAGAACCAAACCACACAAGCACACAACTTGGAAATAGTCTGAGTCTTAAAAGTCTCTTCTTGAGCTTTCTGTTTAAGTTGAGATGTTCCTGAGAAGGATCGCTGTTTGCTACCAGCCCCGGAGAAAGAATGAGCAGAAATAGGAGACCTGGGGTGAGTGGAGGTAGGAAGGAAAGAAAAATAGAAGTTTCAGCATCCTGAAAATACTTTAGTTAACATTAAGGAATTATTTCTTGCTAATTAATTATCTTTTTGTTCTACTACTCTTCTGTAAAACATTTTGAAAGAGTAGTGTCTAGTCGCTGCCTTTGCCACCTTGCTTTCCCCTAATTCTTTAATCCTTAGCACAACCCCCAACTAAAGCCCACATGAATATCACTAATCCCTTAGTCACTGCATTCTGTAGCCTTTTCCTCCCAAACCTACAGATTGTTGAAGCTCTCTTCTTCCTTCCTCTGTCCAGGTTCTCCTCCACTATTTCTGTTGCTGAAGATGGCTTAGGAGGAAGCCGGGCAACTACTAGTTGTGATAGTACGGGGACAATCCATGTGTCAGGAAAGGGCTGTGCTTCTGACCCAGGACCTTTTAGATCCCTTCCAATTCCAGGCTCTAGATTCTGTGATTCTCTGCCTGATCCTTTTTGGCCTTATTTCTTGTTTAGTCCTTTCACTTATTTAATCATTTAATAAAATGTTGAGTTTATTGCATGTACAAAGCATATGCTAGGAACTCCAGGCATAGCAAAGTGATTAAAATTTTGTAAAAGCTGAATAGTAAAGAGTCATAGAACATAGTGGAAAGAGCTCTTGGCTTGGGTTCTGGTTCTGGATCTTCCACTGATAAACTGTGGGACACCAGAAAGCCACTCAACAGTTCATTCACTCAACAAATAGTTATTGAGTGTCTTCTATGTGATAGGTACCCTGCTAGGCCTGGAGACACAGTGCTGAATAGAAGAGACAGTTTCTGCCTTCAGGGAGCTTACAATCTATCAGAGAAGACGCAATAATATTGCCAGCTTATTTAAAAGAATGACACAGTTTTTACACTGTTTATAACTTACCTGGCATCAGATTTACTAGCTACTGTCCTAGGAGCTTCCACATGCATCATTTCACTTAATTTTCATAATTACTCCATGATGCACCGTATCCCCCAGCTCTGCCTTAAGATGATCAAACTGAGGTGCAAAGTAGTTTAAAAAATAATTCCATAAAAATGGTAAAGAGTAATTTTATTCATTTACTCAAAATATATTTGAAAGCATTGCTAAAGTGTATTAATTTTTTCCTGAAGCAAAATAGTAAACCTTCTATGTCTTTAGTTTCATAAAAGCAGCAATTATAAAATGGAATTTTAAGGTACTAAACTCAAATGATGTAGGTGTGAGCTTAAAAGAGAGAAATGGGGAAGTGATAAGGCTTGTTGGAGGGGAGAAGGGAGATGGCTTGCAAGCCTCCCCACAGAAGAACAGGAAGAAATCCTGGGCACAACAGAAAGCAGAACTAGTTGGTAGATGCTCCCAGCAGACTTCCCCTTGATCAGAAGGAATCTATTGAAGGCTTTCTGACCTCTATCTCCAGGGAACTTCTCAAATAATGGCAAAAACAACCATGACCCCAATCAATATTTATGAAAGCTTATGACTTTCCAGATACTATTATAAACATCTTACATGTATCGGCTCATAAAATCTCCTAAAACCTAAAGAGGTAAAAGTTATCAGTCACATTTCATAGTTTGGAAAACAAGTGTCAGGGATGTGAAGTGACTAGCTCAAGGTTACAGCTAGTCAGTGGCAGATCCAGAATTTGAATTCAACCAGTTGACTCCCAAGCCTAGGTTTTTAATAATGAACTATACTGCTCTTACCCCAATCTAAGCTTCCATGTTGGTCTATGAATATAAACCATACACATACTGAACACCATATCTATGGTCTCAACTTAGGTAATCCTGGAATGTCTTGTTACAGTAACATCTTTGGCATCTTCTCCTTATATTGGAAACTCCTTGAAAGCAGAGTCTATGCCTAATCTACAGTACCGAAGGAATGTTCATGCATAGCTCTTGATAAAATGATCCTTATCAGGAAAAGCTACCAGACAACAGTCTTTCTTCTCACTAACCACTCTGGAGTATATTCTTAGAATGGAGTTTGAGGTTGAGGAGGAGAGATGAATTGCAGAAAGTTTCCAGGATATTGAGACTTGATGGCTACATTTACTCATGCTTTCCACAAAATAGATCACAACTCTGAGAACTGAGCCTTGGCAATCTGTTTTGGCTATATCCAAGGGCTTTCCATGGGAGCCCATTCCTGCTTACGCCGGGGTATGCTCTTGTTTGCTGCTGTGGCAGAGGATTGGCCACCCTACTGCAACGTCCCCTGGTTCCAGAAGCTCAGCATTTCAAAGCCAAGACCTTAGAATAACCAATTAGCCTAGGAGGTTGCTCAAAGTGGACATAACTCCTTGTAAATGGTAGAGGACATTTTAGTTGGGTGCTGAGGATCTGTTCTGAACTGTGTGCATTGCCATCTTCAGTCTTATAAAACTAATCACTTTTTCCTGATCCCTGAACGTGGGGCAAACTACCAAAACTTAAAATCAAAGATGCAGAATGAGTATCAGTTTTAAATGGTCCACAAATGTTGAATGTGATATTAGGCCCATGCCTTTTTTAAGATGAAAAATTATATAAATTTCTTGCTTTTTCACAGAACATTTGAAGATGTTTACTAGTAAAACATCAGAAAAAACACTCCATGAAGTAGTAAAGTTGTATATAGAGAGCACTTTGGAAAGTTAAAGCCAAGAGAAAGGAGACTAGAGATATGTCAACTGTAAGGATCTTCAGAATGTTGTCAACATTGCTTTGCTCCACAGATTCTATAAAGTGTGATTTTTGAAAAATAAGCAGTGTATCTCCTTTTTGATCAAACTCTCATGCAATACTTCAATACTGAGGCTCTCTTTTCCCCATATATCCCCATTCCGTATGGGTTGGGGAATTGATGAATGGGGCTTTGGGCTTCCCCACCTTCATTGACCAGAGAAGTACTACCATCACCTGTTTTCTGTATTCACCTTGTATGGAAGTTCTCATTTGAAGAATGAGTTTTGTGGCTTAAAAATATCTAAAAAACCCTACTCTAGTATGAGATCCATTATTTTTTAGAATTGTATATTTCATTAGTAAAAAATGATTTTGTGCATGCCTTCAATATATTTATTTGTTATAAACATGTAGTATTTTATTAATATGTGCATTACTACATGGTCAAAAATTAGTTAAATTAGTTAAAAGTGCAGTTAAGTAGAAGTTGCAGTATTTTCTCCCTGTACCCCAGGGGATCATCATGCATACCCCCCGCAGTGCTAGCCCTCCACTTTGGAGAGAGTCCTAGAGCTACATTTATAGTAGGCTGGCTACTGTAACAGCAACCTCAAAATGCTGCTTGCTTAACATACTAAACATTTCTTCTTGTGTGTATGTCTATCCAGTTCCAACTGTTGCAGAGCTCTGCTCCATAGTTCAGGGACCTAGACTTCTCCTTTTGTATGGTTCTGTCACTTTCCAGAAGTTTTCTTCCTACACAGTCAGCTGGAAGATGGGAAATAAACTAGTGTGGTGAATCTGGGGGAAGGGTTTTATGCATGAAACCTGAAAATAGCATACATAACTTCCTTCTCTTTTCCATTGGCTAGAACTCAGCCATTATAGCCATATCTGGGGAAAGCTGGAAGCCCAGAAGTTTAGGAAAACAGGACTTGGTGAACATATAGCATCCTTTCTGCCACATAAATTGATGCTGTACCGAAGAAGAGACTGTCTTCCTTCCGGTATCACTGGCCTTGAAGTTTGTTGAATGTGGCATTTAGAGAGGTGGGTATGTGACTGTTTATAGGTAGGTAATATGTTCTGCTGATTATAACAAAAACTCATCTAAAGTGGCTAACGGTAAAGCGTTTTAGTTTTCTTAGGTCATGGAGTACGGCAGTAGGCAGTCTAGAACTGTCGCAGCTGCTAGAGGCATCAAGCACCCAAGCTCCTTCTAGCTCCCTTTTCATTGTGCCTATTTCTGGATTTATATTTATTGTCCCCAGATGGCTGCTCTTTCTCCAGACTTTTTTTTTTATTCAAATAAGATGAGGGGTGAACAGTAAAAGGCAAAATGCAAATACAAATGTTAGTTGAGCCTGTCCCACTTAACAAGTAGCTCTGAAGTCCCTTCTGGTAGACCTTCACTCCAATCTCCTTGGCCATAACTATCCCAAGACCAACATACCCAGCCTATGCTGCAAGGGAGTCTTTAAGCTAAGCATTTTTGTTTTTTCTTCTTCATTTTTAAATTAGGGTCTTGCACTGTTGCCCAGGCTGAAGTTCAGTGGCATGATCATGGCTCACTGCAGAGTCCACCTCCTGGGCTCAAGTGATCGTCTCACCCCAGCTTCCTGAATAGCTGGGACCACAGGCATGCACTACCATGCCCTGCTAATCAAAAAAAAATTTTATTTAGAGACTGGGTCTTGCCATGTTGCCCAGGCTGATCTCTAACTCCTAGGCTCAAGCAATTTCCCACCTCAGCCTCCCAAAGTGTTAGGATTACAGGTATGAGCCGCTGCGTCCAGCTTAGGCTGGGCATGTTATCAACTTGAACAAAGCAGAGGGAAAGAAGGGGGAAATTACTGTCTGCAGCCATTTGATAATCCAGAAATTTCAGTCTCTGCATAAGTCCATCCTGGTGAAAGGAGTTTGGTATGCATGCCTTTTCAATTTTTTGTCTAAGCTCCAGTTGGCTGCTGGGATCATTTATAACTGGCCTAAAAATTAAGCCATATTTTCTTCGAGGTTGAAATTCTTTACGTGTTATTTACTCTTAGTTAACTATCATAGAAGCCTTTTGAAACACATTTTCAAAGTAAACATGAGAGCTAGCATTTAAAACTCAGTCTTGTATTGGTTGCCAGATGCACCTGGGGCAACTGCTATTTGAAGAGAGCAGAAGTGATAGACTGACTTCCATATTCTGGATTCCCTAATATTGAACCCTGCGACAATCTGGTTCTTCAAAAAGAATGTACTTGACATTAGCTTATTATCCACAGACAACATTTCTTATTATACATTTAGATTATGTCTTACTCAGTTCAGACTGCTATCACAGAGTGCCATAGACTGGATGGCTTATAAACAACAGAAATTTATTTCTCCCAGCTTTGGAGTGTGAAAGTCCAAGATCAGGGTGCCAGCATGGTTGGGTTCTGGTGAGGACTCTCTTCTGGGTTGGGCGGTCTTCCAATTTATTGGCTTTTTATTGGTTCATTGTGCTGTGGAAAGATGGAGAGTTATCTGGGGACCCTGTTATAAAGGGCATTAATCCCATTCATGAGGGCTCCATTCTCATGACCTAATTACCTTTCAAAGGCCTCACATCCCAATACCATAACATTGAAGGTTAGGATTTCAGCATATAAGTTTAGTAGGGGGACAAAAATATTTAGTTCATAACAGATTACATGCAGATTAAATGAAGACTTTTTGTAACACTCAACATTGTCACTTGGAGGAACTGTTTAATATGAGACTTCATTGACAAGTGAAGATGTATCTCTTTTAATGAACTGAGAAATGTCCCTTAGAAGGCTTTGAGAGATATTTGACTCCGGTCGCACATTTTTTTTTCCTTTGTCTTGGCTGCTGGGAAACTCAGAGCCAATTTAGTGCTCAAATGAATAAGACATTTCTTATTTCAGATTCCTGATAATATCATTTCCTTTTTTCTTCAAAAAGTTTCCTTTTCTTAACTTCACTTTTGACTATCTTCTATTGTATATGATTTTTATCTTAAGCTACCTTTTGAAATATAGAATAAAAATGATAAGTGAATAAAGTTAAAATAAAAGAGAAAAATCCAGATTGTTTATTAATGTCTTATTCTGTAAAAGCCATTTCTTTTGGTAGGGAGTAATTTACGCTGTCAGATTTGTCTTACAGTCTTTGGGTGGCAAAATGGCACTTTCACTTTGGAAGTAAACAAATAAGCTACATTCTTCAATCTGTTCATCTTTCTGCATTTTAACTAGAGTTTAAATCTTGAGAGGGGTTGGCATTAATGGGTAATTGCTACCGAGATGAATGGTGATGATATTATTATGATGGTTTTTCTCTTATTTGAACTTCCAGAGGGAAGCAGCATTTATCTTGGTCAGCCTTAGAATTTGGAAAGATAGGGGAACTAGATGTTTCCCTTCTTTCAAAATAGCAAATTTTAAATGTGACAGGCAGTAAATAAGTTATGCTTGAGGTAACACAACAATGGTGTTAATGTAATTGACATAAAATAAGCACTGGGATGGACACTTTTCTATTTCAGTATAATTCTACTCAATGGCTGTATATTTGACTTGATATCCAAAATATGAATGACCCACATCTCTATTCAAAATAATCACCTAAAGTCAGTTCTGCCCTTAGATCTAGGTAGTGTGGCCTCTCTGTCTCCTTTTCTAGAAAGCCTGCTCAGACCCTGCTACGGTCATGGCCCTCCCCATAGTAGAAGAATTCACACTGCCCACCTGACATACATGCTCCTCTTAGAAACCTTGCTGCAGATGTTTAGGATCCTGGACACCGCCTACCCAGTCAGCTTCTAAGATCTGTGTGGAGGTGGTCAAGGGACAGCTGTTTTTCCTAAGGGTGATAATAGTGGGTGGTTTGGAGCTTGACTGGGTGGGTTGGGGTATCTACTGACTTGCACTTGAGGCCCCTCATGGCACAGAATGGGTTATGGGGTGGAAACAGAAGGGGTAGGCAGGACAGGGGCTGGGGGACAGGCGATCAGGGCTGAACCACTCCACACCTCCATATTTAAGTATGAAACTCCACAAGGTCTTAGAATTCTACATTTTGATTTTCCAGTTCCAAGCTCTTAAAGAACTTGAGGAAACAATGCTGTCAGGAGTGAGGACCTTGGGCTTCCCTGAAGATAGAGGTTGCCTGACTGTGATTTAGTGGGGTGAGGAAAAGCTTCAAGACACATGAAATTAGGAACTTCATCTAGATTTTTGCCCTGAGCTATGGGAATATTGGAGACAGACCCGCTTAAATGTTTCTCTCCTCCCTAGGTTCTACTGTATGAAGTCCAAACTCTTTCAGTGGTTTTCAGGGTCTATCACTGCCTACCCTCAACCTCTTTACATTCTTGCAACATCCTTTCATGCACCTTGTGTGTCATACCTATCTATCTCTTTTCAGTGCCTCACTTGCCTTAAATATCACCACCTGCCATCTAATCACCCCAAGGCAGAGAGGCAGAGTCATCTTTCCTAGTTCCAGCTCCCTCTGCCCTCATTTACAGTCAGCCACTAGGTGCTCTGGACTCCTTCCATTTCTTCTTTCTTCCTGGTCACCTGTCTGGTGCAGGCTATCATCATCTCCACATAGATTACTGCAGGAGCTTTTGGTCTTCCTACATCTACTTGGACCTTATCCAATGCTGGTCCACTTTGTAGCCACAGTAATGTCTTTAAAACCAATATTGAATCAGGTATCTTCTTGCTTGACTGCAATGGTTACTATGAATAAATACCAAAAATGTGGCCCCCAGGCTTAGATCACTGTCCTCCTCGCTCTCTCAATCCTGTTGTACTGCCCTCCTCACAGTTGTTTCCTTAGTCATGTGCTTCCCAGGGCCCCATCCTTCAGTTGTCAGCTCAACTCTCACCTTTTCAGGGAAGAAATAAGCAGGTTCCCCTGACACATGCCGTCATAGCATCCTGTGACTTGACTGCACTTCTCACTGTTCGGATGTATATGTTCATTTGCATGATTATCTCTTTAATATTTCTCTCTTCTTGTGGACCTTACTATGTTCTATAAGGTCAGTTGCTGTATTTATTTTTGCAACCATTGCAACACCAGGATTTAGCATGGCGTCTGGCACGGAGTAGATGCTCAAAACGTGTTTGTTGAATGTTTTGATGACTCAAAACAGTCAAAAAATGACTCAATGTGCTTTTCCACAAAGAAGATAGTGTATAAGGAAAATGATAATAAGAGTGGTTAATACTTATAGTTTATGCTGTTCCAGACACTATGCTAAGTGCTTTACATTGATTACCTCAAGAAGCACAACATACTCGCAAGGTACATTCTATTCTTATCCCCAACTTTACATATGAGAAAGTTAAGGCCCAAAAAGGCAAGGTACCCACTCCTTTAGTGTGGGATGCACATAGTGACTACTTTCTAAATATTGTCATATGAAAAGGGGGAAAAAGAGTAATTTGATAGTGTAGAAACCTGACAAACACCACCTTAGCCAGGTGATCAAGATCATTATGTTGACAGTGCGTATCCTTGACATGATGTGATGAAAATGGTGCTTTACCTCTGTGATCTTCCTCCACAAAACACTAATCAGGAGAGAAATATCAAATCCCAATTCAGAGACATGCTACAAAATACCTGACCAGCACTTCTCAAAACCATCAAGGTCATCCAAAACAAGCAAAGTCTGAGGAACTATCATGGCCAAGAGGAACCTAAGGAGACATGATGGCTTCAAGGAATGTGGCATGCCAGGTGAAATCTTAGAGCAGAAAATGGACTTTAGGTAAAGACTAAGAAAATCTGAATAAAGCATGGGCTTTTGTTGATATGAATGTCTCAATATTGGTTTGCAATACAGTGCAACAAATGTACCATACTAATGTAAGTTGCCAATAAGAAGGGAAACTGGATGTGGGGTATATGGGAAGTCTCTGTACTACCTTTATATTTTTCCTGGTAAATCTAAAACTGTTCTAAAAGCTGAAATTTATTTTTTTAAAAAGGCAAGGTCACAGAGCTGGTAGTGGATATAGTTAAAATTCACTGCCCTGTCATCTGACCAGATTCCTTGCTCTTAACTGGTGAGGTTTTCCCTAGGGCTGTCCTTGGAAAATATGACAACATTTCAAATTTCAAGTTCAAATTCAGGCTAATCAGTCCAAATATGGCAGCCTTAACCCCTACAGGGGACCAACCTGGGGCATCTCCAGTAGGAGGAGAGTCACAGGTGTGCTGCGGGATCGGTATTCCAACCAGGTTGGGGAAGGTTGTAAGCAATGGCTAATGAGAAGTGAAGATAATCCCTACACTCAGACTTGGGCTGGTCTGAGGTGGCAAGTACAGCAGCTTCCCCCAGAAAGTTATGCTGAGAGCAGAGCAGGGCTCATTGCTGGCATCTGGATGGATTTTCCTTTAACTTCTGTTGAAATTCCATGTATAAGCTCCAGTATCCCTATCGTCTATGAAACTCTCTGATCCTCCCAGGAAAAAGCAAACTCTGGCAGTGTGAAGTCAGAGTGGAGGAGCATGTGCTTTGAAATGGATGGGTGAGCATCTTGCCTCTGCCAGTCCTGGGCGTGTGACCCCAGGCTAGCTCTTCAACTTCTTAGAGACTCAATTTCCTCATCTAAACAACAGGGATAGAAATTCTTACCTCTTAGGGTTGTGAAGAACGACACAGAAAGGTGAATATTTAAGTACCCAGCTCAACACAAAATGAATGCTAAGTAAGAGTGAGTTCTGTGTGTCTCCTTCCTAATTTCCTCTCTCTGGAGTCAGCACATTTCTTATGCCATTATTAAGTACTGGCTTCAGTCTTTCCTATTAATTACAAACATGACTGTGTCCCCACAAGACCACAAACTTCTTGAAGAAACAGGCTGTGTTTAATTCATCTTTGTGTTTCCAGTGCCTGAAACAGAACAGGGTAGGTTCTGAATAAATCATCAATTTAACTGAACTGAATTAAGCTGAATTGAAAAAGCTGGGTGTTTTTCAAACGGTGTTTCCTCTTAGGGAATTTGACAGAAATGGATAAGAGCACACCCAATGACTTCTGAGAGCACCCTAGGCTTTCTGTCAATGTTGGTGGAAGCAATCTTTCCAGGAGCACACTGACTTTTTTTTTTTTTTTTCTTCATTTGTTGATAAAGAACTTTGGTCATCAGCTGTTGATACAATGCTTCCAAGTTAACTGAAATCAACTTCCCACTATAGTGCACCTGTTTTCAGCCTGGGCTGATCTTGCTTGAATGGCAGAAAATGAGGGCAAGCCAAACACCAGTGACTGACACAGGTGGGTCGGCCGGTGGTTGACCTCCCCTTGCTGGAAGCCTTGGGCAGATTTGTTTGGCCATTAGCCACAGTGGGCCCTGGCGCTGCTTTTGGCTCCTGTGTGGCACAGATAAGGGAGCACAGAGGTGAAACAAATGGGTATGATGCTGACAGGTTTCTATTAATTTAGTAACAAGGAATTCCATGCAATTAACAAACATATTTTGAAGGTTGTTGGCAGAGCACCATCATAGCCAAGTGAATGTGATACTAACCAAGCCATAGTTCATTTGGAGCCCATTACCGCCTTCTTCGTTTGTCATTGAGAGGACAAAGTTTCCACCAGGCAGAGGGAGTTGAGGGGGTTTGGCAAGGGCACAGGCTTTGGGATTCTGGCTCCACTGACCAGCTGTGGGAACTTGGGCCAGAAACCTAATCTTTCTGCATCCCAGTTTACACCCCTGTATGTTGTATTTGATTCCTAGTTGCAGTGAGCGCTCATGAAATGCTGACAATGTATCCTGGTACAAAATAAGAGCTCAGGAAACTCTAGTTGTTTTTAATCCTGGCAGCACTTATTTTTTAGCCATAAAGCATCTATTTGTGTTTCAAGATTGAACCTCCTAGTTGTATATTATTCTCAAGATGCACATCAATTTCACATGATTTATGTTTATTAAGGCTCTAGGAATGACTGTTCCTGGACACAGAAAGCATAGTGCATTTAGTCACGTTGACTGAGAAGAAGTGGCAATTAAGAGAATTTTATCAAATCTATTATCAGTAATTACAAAATATAGCATGAACTATTATTATCAAAACTTTGAAGAAAGTCATATTATTGATAGTATGCTTATTAACTCAGTGGGAATGACACTTAATTAAAAATCAGTCGGGGGCTGCCTTTGGGTTTTTTTGTAAAACGTGTACCAAAGATTTTGCTGCAGTGCAGAAGTGTAATAAATGCTTCTCATTTAATCTGGGAGTTCTGTTACTCCACAGTGCTTATTTATGTGATAAACGATTATCATTGATCTTTCATAAGTTACTGCTGCTGTCTATTTTAAAAGAGGCCTCGGTCACTTTTATTATAGTGTGTTTGAAAGACTGTAGAGAGAAATATCTGAAATCACCACTCCCTAGTTACCATCTTCATAATACTGTAAAGAAACACGGAATTTTTTTCTTCCATTTTGCTTGAATAAACCACAGTCTAACAAGATGCTTCTGTTTTATTATCAGGCAAAGGTACATGTAAAAATTCATGGGCCAATGGGCTGAGATTACCAGAGAATACATTCATAAGAGAAATTTGGGAGGCTATGAATTTCAAATATGCTCTAGGGCTGAAAATTAGTAATAACTATAATTGGTTGTGGATATGTCTGTAGATGAGCCAGAGGAATGGATAGAAATCCAGACATTAAGAATTAATTTCAGACTGGCTATGTCATTTCACTCGTGCAGACAAGAATCTTCTCATCCATTTGGTGATGGAATAGATATTAGAAATACATCTTTTCCTCTCTCATTATCTGAAGATACACAAGCAGAATTCACAAATATTTTTCTAGGAATGTCTGTTGGAATACCCCTTCTCAATCTTGGTGTCTCATCCACAAATCCCACACTTTTTGTAGTGCTGATACACATGCCCCTCGTTTCTAGACTGACCTCCCCTGTATGTGAAATCTTGCATGGACTCTGTCAGCCACTGTCATCTTCCAGCTTCCTAACATTCCAGTCCATCCTGCCGGTGTGGCCAGATCAGTCTCCCTAAAGATCTACTCCCAACACATCACCCTTCCCTTTCCCAAAGCTTATAAAGCACCCTTTCTTCCCACTATGCTTTGAGAACAAACTTCTCCTTCACAATATAATCTGACTCATGTTTTTCTACCTATGTCTTGCACAGTTCTTAAATACTTGCTCATATTCTATCCAAACGATGTAGCCCCTTGTTTTCAGAACTCACATGCCCTTTGCTTTCCTGTTTCTGTCTTTGCTCATCCTGTTTCTTCAGAAGTCTGTTTCTTTTTTTATCCCTATCTCTTTTTGCTAAAATCTTATCCATTGCTAAAAACAACCACCCATACCAACTCATCACATGTTCAACAACAACAATAACAACAAATTTTTCAACTTTTATGAAAAAATTACTATAACATTGATAATTTGGAACATAGAGGAGAAAACAATCACAAGTCTCTAATGTATTAATAATTGTTAGTATTTTCATCTTGTAGATAAGGAAGCAGAGGCCCTAAGAGATTAAATAATTTGCCTGGGCCACACATCCTGTAAGTAGCAGAAAGATGGGATGATAACAAGTCTACACCAAAACTGCTGATTTGTGAAATAGGAAAAAATTTTCATTTCTGTCTCTTGTCTTCACTTAATAGTTTGAGAACTGAGGGCTAGTCCTATAGAGCTAGCCATTTCCCCTTAAGTAACACCTGCAAATCTAATTGCACCTGAAAATATGTTCCGTTATTTGTAACCTCATTGCCTTCTAAGCATGTGGCACAAGTTGACTAGAGGTAGGGTTCTTTGTTTACTCAGCACCATCATAAACTTGGTGAGCATCTGTGATGGCAGAAGCTCAAAAAGGCCAAATTTCTCTGTGTAATAGAGGGGAAAGGGATGTAAAGTTCCCAGAAGAAAAGTTCAGGGGAGAGGAATGAGAACTAAAGGGAAATCAGTTGTATAGAAGGAAGGGTGTGGTCTAAAAGAAAAACCTCATAATAAAGAGCAGTTTTAGCATATAGAAACATTTAAAAATTGTTTCATTTTGAACTAATACACATTATCCCCAATGTAGATTCATACACAGCAGTTAGAAATAATACAGAGATATCCCCTAGGCATGTCACCCAGTTTCCCCCAATGGTATTATCTTGGATAAGTACAGCTCAATATCACAACCAGGAAACTGACATTGATAAAATCCACTGACCTTATTCAGATTTCACCAGTTTTACATTCACTTGTGTGTGTGTGCACAAGTGGGTGTGTGCAGATGCCAATGTGTATTTGGCTGTATGCAATTTTATCACAAGCGTAGACTGGTGTGATCAACACCACAGTCAAGGGACAGAACAGTTTCACCATAGGATTTCTAGTGTTGCACTCCTGTAGCAAACCACCTCCCTCCCCTCCCCATCCCTAACCTCTGGGAACCTCTGATCTTTTCTCCAGCTCTATAATTGTATCATTTCAAGACTGTATATAAATAGAACCATACAGTACTGTATATAAATAGAATCATACAGTAAACTTTTAATATAAAAATTTCAGTTATTTGTTGGGAAGTTTTGTGATATAAGTACCTCATCTGTCTTTCTAATATCATCTTCAAAATAGTCTATGCTGCTTGCTGTTGCTTTTACAACTTAGGCCATGGAGAGGCAGTATGTGATGGAATGCAAGTTCCTGGGAATTGACAGAAGTTATAGGTAGAGCTTTGACTTCCAAACACCACAGAATTGGTGGAACTGTGAGCCCATAGTACCTAGATCTCTAAGGGGCAAAAGAGGTACATGTGACATTGCATTAGATAATATTTGACATAGAGTGACTAGAGATGTGAGTGCATTCTGGCCACATCATTTGCTAACTGTGTAAGATGTTTCCTCATCTGTAAAATGAGGATGATAATGATATCAGTCTCATAAGGTTGAGGAGAAGATGAAATAAAATACATTGTGTACCTTGCCTGGTATGTACAGTTTGAAACATTGTAACTTCTCAGGTATAGATTTATTTCACAAATATTTGTAGAGCATTTCCTGTATGCCAGGAAGCACCAGGGTCAGATATAAAGGTGAGCAAGAGTAGAATAATCTCTAAGAAATATGTACTACTTTTAGTTAAGTGGAGTATGGTTACAGAAAGCATACAAAAGCAGGACTAGAGCATAATTTAGTCCGATTTACTTTTCTATAGAAATACAGTTTTTTTATTTTAGTAGAATCATACTTCTGGTTAAGTTCTTTTTTGTTTTGTTTTTGTTTTTGAGACAGAGTCTCGCTCTTGCCCAGGCTGGAGTGCAGTGGCACGTTCTCGGCTCGCTGCAACCTCCGCCTCCCAGGTTCAAGTGATTTTCCTGCCTCAGCCTCCCGAGTAGCTGGGATTATAGACACCCGCCACCACACCCAACTTATTTTTGTGTTTTTAGTAGAGATGAGGTTTCACCGTATTGGCCAGGCTGGTCTTGAACTCCTGACATCAAGTGATCCACCCGCCTTGGCCTCCCAAAGTGCTGGGATTATAGGCGTGAGCCACTGCGCCCAGCCAAGTTCTCTTTTATAAATTAAATTTATCTCTCCTTTGTTACAATTTAACAACCCCTTCCATTTTGTTAAACAACAAAGATTGCAAGCCCATGCCCCTACCCTGCTGGAGAAAAGGAAAAGGTTTAGCATCACACCTTTGAGATCAAGTCTGTAGCTTTACTGGGTGATTTTTTAAAGAAGTTTCACCATTCAAATAGCAACACTCAATTAGCTAGATGTTAATTCTTGTCTTTGTTTATACATTCTTAGGGAAAAATAAAATTTAGACTAATGATGAAAGACATATGGAAACTTAGTAAGAATTATAATAAATACCTCTTAGTGCCTTTCTCATTTTAAATTTCAAATGTCATCAAATCTGTGCTTAATCTTTTTTATTTTGCTAACTTTTGTGCCAGGCAGACCCCACCCTTTATTGCCTGTTCCCTTCTGCTATTGATCCAAGCTGTTAATTATCACCTACCTTTCAGAAGAAAAGTGTTAATTGTTTCTTTAATCCTTAACTCCTTCATTTGTAAAATAAGACTTAACTCCATCTTTCTTACCTCTTAGGATTATTCTAGGGAAAGAATTTGGGAAGAACAGAGAAGGCAAAGTATGTAAAAGAATTGGTAAACAGCAAAGAGCTTGGGAATGTGAGGTACCACAAGAGCAGCATGGAGGAATGAGCACATACCTGGAGGTAGAAGTCCTGGGTTCAAATCTTGTATCAGCCACACGGTGCTAGTTGTGTGACTTGGAGCAAGTAATTCAACTATTTGGGGCTTCAGTTTCTTCACATGTCAAATAAGAATGACATCACACATAAGTATGTCTCCCTCTTAACGTTGTGTTCCGGGCACTACACACCACGCCCCACCTCACCCCCAGCCCAATGCCTCTCTGCTTTTCTCCTTTGCTCTGTGCTCTGGGTGCCTGATACCTATGAATGCCTCATCCAGCTCCCTGGCCAGTTAGCCGTCAATTAAATTTGACCAGTGAGAGGCATTGGCAAATCAGAAAGTTACGGGAAAGAAGCCAGGGCACTTCTTTGCTCTCCCTGCTTCTGTGCCTAGTCTCTGGCAAGGATTGTGCCCCTGCTTGAACTCAGTCTCCAGGATAACCCCTCCTACATGGGTGCAATCCTCCCTGGGCTTTAGTAACATTGTATTTTCCTAGAGGTTGATAACAGCTGTCAACTCTAGTAAGTCTCTGGATGCCTCACCATCCCTTACTAGTTCACTTTTTCCTCTCTGCACCTCTGCACTCCTTTCATTAAGGTCTGTTCCTTTGAACTAGCTGAGCTAATTATTCCTGCCGAGATCCCAACTGGTACAAGTGGAAAGGGATTAAATTTAAATATAAATAAACATTATTTAGCCTTGGATCTGGCACACAATAATAAACAGGGATTCTCAGCCTCTCATTTGTTTACATGATTTTGCTTAGTTTTTGTGCAGAGAGTAACTTCTTTTTATTCCTTATGGCTTACATCAAATCCACTCTTTTACACTAAGAACACACACACACAAATAGAGCAAGCCTGGTTTCCCCATCCAGAGATTATGCTGCCATGAATTTGTGTCTCTCAGCCTTTCCAGCTGACCCATAGATCCTCACCCTCTGTTTGGAAACTATCTGTATTTTTGTACTAAATGCTAAAGAAAGATCATGTGTAAATTAGAAGAGCTTCTCCTGGAATTTTTACAGCCTGCCGTTTTCAGTTGAGAAGGTCTTGGAGTTTCTTGTTTGTTTGTTTTTTAAGATTTAGGCTCAGAATTGGAAGTTACCTTGGGGTTGTCTCCTTCAGCTTCTTTTTCATCCATAACCCAATCCTTTGAAGCTCTAGGTAGCTGAGAAGTGTGATTTCGAGAAAAATTAAAAGAAACCCCTGCTCTTCTCTCACAATATCTAGGCATGGATTAAGATGCTGTCATTTGAAGATCTTTCTGGTTGGATTTTTCTTCCCCTAAATGATTGAGTTAACACAATTAAGTTTATAGCATCTCCTCTGGTAATCACAAATGATTTTTTATTATATAATTTCCAGTAGGAGAAAGATAGGTGAGTAATGAAGTTGTGTGACCAGAGACGAATAATGTGATTGCCAATATTCAGAGTCTAATTCAAGTCTGTTTCCTGCCTTTGATGCTTTAGACTCCTGGGATTTTAGGAATGGAAAGAACATTACTGATCACCAATCAATTCCTCTTACTTACAGATAAGGCCACTGTGTGAGGCTCAAATTTAGGAACTTACTTGCTCACTTAGGAACATGTCGTATCTAGTTTTTATGGCTAATAAATTCGAAAGCATAATCTAAGTGTTGCTATTGATCTCAGAACCTTGAGTAGAGAAAGGTTACCATTTCCATCGACTATTTTGGAAAGAAAAGCAAAAATGTGAGAACACTGATCTATATGACTCTCAGTTTAAAATTAAGAAGGAAATCTGCCTCCCTGCACACGTGCTTGCTTGCTTGCTTTCTTGTTTTCTTGCTTTCTTGCTTTCTTTCTCTTTCTCTCTTTCTCTCTTTCTTTCTTTCTTGCTTGCTTTGCATTCTTTCTTTGTTTTAAGCTAACAAGCTCTGAGAACTATAATATTTGATTTCAGTTTTTCTACATATGTATGTCTGAATTCTACTTTTCTTTTTCTTTTCTCTTTCTTTGAACCATGCATGACATTTGCTTGTGTGAAAAATCATAAATTTTTAATAAGAAAAGAAAAGAGGTATGTAAGAAAAGCAGGGCCCTTTATTCATCAGGTATTATTGGCACAGAACCCAGGACACGTGTGGTTCTCAGGGAAAACCAGAACAGATTAAGACCTGAATAAGAAATCATTGGTTCCAAAATTCTTAGAAAATCCTTTACAAATGAAATTAATAAGTATTTAAACATCTCCTAAAAATAACATTATGTCAGTTTCATTCCTTGTTCAATTTAGTATCTATAAACATTTCATTGTCTTAGAAAACATGTGAGGGTGAGATGTTCTTTCACAAATTCCCAAGTCTGCATGATAATTGCCAAGAAATCATTGACATTTTAAATTAAATGAGTTTTTGAGCCAACTAATTTTCAAGGCAAAATTGTAAATAAAAACCTTTCATTTTAATTTCCCTGCAGAGAAAATGATATTTAATGTGTGATGTGGGTACACATAATATTATTTATGTCATATGGACTGATGCCTCCAAGAACAAAATACATGGGATCTTTGAGGGGCTTAAAGCTGTGCAGAGGATGACAGGGGAAGTGGGAGGAACATTTTATAATTCGCTAGAATGGTCTTCTGTACCAGTGCCCCACTAATGTTACATGAATAACATTACATGAATAATATTACAAGAGCAACCTTGGTAGAGTGGAAGGCACTGATGGTCACTGTTTCTGTTAATAGAATGTACTTATTATCTATTACTATGTAACAAATTACCACATACTTAGCAGCTTTAAACAACAATTTATTATCTCATAATTTTTGCGAGTCAAGAGTCAAAGCTCTGCTTAAATGGGACTTTTGCTTAGGGCCTCCCAGTCTGCAATCAGGGTATCCACCAGGCTGTTTTCTCCTCCAAAGCCTCAACTGGGAAAAAATCACTTCTGAGCTCATCTGGATTTGTAGGCGGAATTATTTTTCTTGCACTCTTAGAAGAAGACTGAGGGTCCCACCTTTGCTAGGTCACAGATAGAGGCTGCTCTTTGTTCTCGGAGGCTGTCTGGCATTCCTAGAGTCTGCCTGTGGTTCCTAGAGGCTGCCTGCAGCTCCCTGCCATGCTGGGTTTTCCTCTGTGACTGATCACTTTATCAAGTCAACAAGAAGAGTCTCTAGAGTAAGTCTGATAGCAACATGGAGTCTAATATACTAAAACACAATTATGGGAATAATAGCCCATCACCTTTGCCACATTCTGTAAGTTAGAAGCAAGTCATAGGTCTCTTCTACCTTCAAGAATAGATGGTTACACAACAGCGTGAACACCAGTAAGTGGGGATCACAGGGGAGCCACCTATAAGCCTGTCCAACATTCATAGACTCTAAGGGCATGAATTAACTCAGCTTTTATGATTATACATTTAGAATAGTTTTGATTGTAGAGAGAGGACCATGGAATAAACCCAAGAGTGATCAGAACCACATTTATACAAAGAAGAGAATACATCGTTTATACAAAGAAGCTTATACATCTTTCTTTCAGTGGCCTTTTCTGTCCTCCTGGGACTCTCAACAGATAGATTTCTAGCACTCAGATGACTAGCATTTCTCTCAAAAGTGACATACCCAAACTTATCTTTCTTGGTAGCTGTCCATACAGAAGACCAGCCCCACTTCCACCATCAATAATTACCTGTACTGTGTTCCATTCCCTGGGACCCTATAAGCAATTGGAAAACTGCTCTTATAAAGAAATAGAAACTCATAAATTCAGGGTGAATAATGACCTTATTTATTATCCAATATGAATTGCATTTTCACGATAATAAAACATGCAACACTATGTCAGCTCAGGGTTGTAAGAATTATGGGAATTTTAGTCCCTGAGGCAAGTCTACTTGGAAAATGTTTGGGCATATTACACTAAAAATGTCAGACCTAGAAAATTATATACCAGGACAGTTTGTGCTGATGGGAATAGGAAGTCTGGTCAACAGAGGGAGGCTGTCCTCTAGAAATTATCTGAAGCCATTTGGACTCTTGTACTTGTTCTTATGATTTTGACAGCTGTGATGACTGTGGCCGTCTTTCAACTCATAGTTTCTTCTAGATTTTTGTGCTTAAGCTTTGGATTTTACATTTCTTGCAAGGCTTACTTGGTCTCTACCTCTGTCCTACCCATAACTCTGCTTTCTTTTCTGGATAAGGCTTTTCTATGTCATCCATGCTTTCCTGGCATCTAATCCCAGCCCAATCACAATTTTGACCCAGCCATTCCCTCTAGGCACTGAAGGTTGTAGTGACTTTACCTCAGTATGAAGCCTCATGTAAGAAATACTGGACTGTGTGGTTAAGACAGCATCACTAACTGCTGTAACAAAACCTCAGAGGCTTAATAAACAATCAGAGTTTATTGCTTATAGACCCCTAAGGATAAGGCAGATGTTCCTGGTCAGGCAACTCTCTCAAAATACAGTGATGCTGGGACCCAGGCTCCTTCTACCTGTGGCCCTGCCATCTTTAACACATGACTTCCTCCATCACTGTGTACATCTGAATCAAGACGTGGAAAGACAATGGCAGCGTGTGCGTGGAAGGTTTTATGGGTTAAGCGTGGAGTAATACCCATCACTTCTTTTGCTGGCCATACCAAATGCAAGGGAGTCTGGGAAATGTAGTATAATTATGTGGCCAGGTAGAAGGGGAAACTTAGCAGCAGTTTCTGCCCCATGGAATCTTTAGGCAACCATGAAGTTATACCTGCATTCATGTTGGGCAAACTTAGTGGGTGGCACCTTTAAGGAAAGGGACAGTAACCAATTATTTATGTATTAAACAGGTATGCAGAACTTAATATGTTAAAGATACTACTCTAAGTGCTTTTTAAATAATAATTCATTTAATCCTTATACCACCCAATAAAGTAAGTACTGTCACTATCCTCGTTTACAGAAGGGATCATGATGGCACAGAGTGCTTACGTAGATTGCTCAAGACAACAGCTCCAGTAAATGGCTGGAGTGAGCATTTGAATTCAGGCATCCTGACTTCAGAGTATGTGCTGCATAACTATGCTGATTCTTTATCAGTACTGTGACTCTTATCAGAATAAAACCTTTTTATTTGTAAGAAAATTGGATATTTTAGTACAGCCCCCTGAAAAAAAACAATATTATCCCCATTTTATAGATTATGTAGTACAGTTCACAGAAGTTAATGGACCTCCCCAAATCACACAACCAGAAGCAGTATATTGCCATGGCCTTTGGGAAGAATTTCACTTTGAATTGAATTCGACGTTCCTCAGGCCACATCTGGTTTTTCTTGATGGTGATTTGAGTGTGTTCCCCTTAGAGACCATTTTGGCACTACTTTTATAGGCCAAAATGTGAGTATTATATCTAAGGCAAAAGACTGATGTCTTAGTTCATTTGAGCTGCTACAACAATGCCATAAAACTGGGTGGCTTATGAATAGTAGAAATTTATTTCTCAGAGTTCTGGAGGCTGGAAAGTCTAAGATTAAGGTGCCCACATATTCAGTGTCTGATGATGGTCCACTTCCCTGACAGCTGGGTCCTCACTGGTGGAAGGGGCGAGGGTCTTTCTGGGGTCTCTTTTATAAGGCCACTAAAATTATTCAACAAGGGCTTTGCCCTCAGGACCTGGTAATCTCCAGAAGGTCTCACCTCCTAATGCCATCACCCTGGAAGTTAGGATTTCAACATATGATTTTTGCAGAGACACAAACATTCAAACTATAGCAACTCATTTAATCCAAGAAAGGAAGAGCAGATGTTGCTACCTTCAAGGTTTCATGAGATCTTAAGTATAGTATAAATTGACAGCACAAATACAAAGGTTTCTGTGTTGGGTGATGCCAGCGACCACTGGTATTAAGAAGTATAGTAAGTTGGCTAGGTGCGGTGACTCACGCCTATAATCCTAGCAATTTGGGAGGCCGAAGCAGGTGGATCACTAGGTCAGGAATTCGAGATAAGCCTGGATAATGTGGTGAAACCCCATCTCTACTAAAAATACAAAAATTAGCTGGGTGCAGTGGTGGGCACCTGTAATCCCAGCTACTCGGGAGACTGAGGCAGGAGAATTGCTTGAACCCAGGAGGCGGAGGTTGCAGTGAGCCAAGATTGCACCCCTGCACTCCAGCCTGGGCAACAGAGTAAGACACCATCTTAAAAAAATAAAAGAAAGAAAGAAATACAGTAAGCTTTAGAAAATCCTGCACATGATTCATGTTTACTTATTGTTGAAAAATAATGCATAAAACTATTGATGTGACCTTCACACTTCCTTGAGTGAAGGCTACAAAGAGTACTAAAGAATTTATCACAGTGATTTGACCTTTATACTTCATGTTTCAGTTTATGAAAAATACTTAAAGATCTGCCTTTTAAATTCTTCCCTTAAATTTTCAGATTTTTATCAGATTCATCATAAGACAATGATCCCTTAAAAACATAAAACAAAAAAATTGGGACAGTATCTCTGTTTCAGCCTTTTAATTACATTTAGCAAATAGCTGTATAACTTTATTCTTTATTTTTGATTTATTGACCTTCTTATTTAAGTATCATGACCATATACCTGATCTCTTTGGATTACACCATGAGCTTATTAGTGCCATTTTATGAATGTCATGATTCTAGCATCAATAACAAATGACTCTGCTTTAAGAAGCCTATTTTTCATCTCTAATGCTCTCACTACAAAAAGTGCAATGAATCTCTAAAACAAACAAACAAACAAACAAACAAACAAAAAAACCCAAGGTTTTTGTTAAATTTAGATTTGTAAAATAAAATTTTAAAGCAAAACCAATAGGAAAGGGATTTTTACCATTCC
This sequence comes from Mandrillus leucophaeus, assembly GCF_000951045.1. NCBI lineage: Eukaryota > Metazoa > Chordata > Mammalia > Primates > Cercopithecidae > Mandrillus > Mandrillus leucophaeus. The sequence continues at coordinate 346,026 of NW_012107698.1, read as the reverse complement.
AACATAACCCTTTATATTTCTGTATATCTGTATATCTCCCTTTTGTCTTTATATATAAAATGCAAATTCCAATGTTTATAGATTACTTTGAAATTTATAGAATAATTTCATATACATCATTTTATGTAATATATTAACCACATTTCTTGGAAGTAAATGTAACTACATTTACTTGTCTTCAGTTTACACATAAAGGAACAGAGGCCCTGAGATGCACAGTGACATGTTCCTGCCCCACAGCTCAGACAGGACAGTTTGAGGCATGTTCTTTTCACAAAGACTGACAATCTGGTTTTTCCTGACTCTTTCTGCTGACCAAACGTTAGTAGGAATATTTCCACTAAAACCGTGGCAGTCAGAGTCCTTGAATGAAGGAAGAGCCTTCTACATGTTCCCAGAAATCTGCTGAAACTTGACCTTCTTCCTAAACATTTCATTCTCATAATAATCCTTTGGAGTTCATGTTACTATCCTCCTTTTTATGGCGGGGGCGGGGGGGAAAAAACATAAAATTTTGAGAGACTATGAGACTTATCCGAGAGTTCATGGTTAATACCATAAAATTTGAATTCAAGCCTCTGTTCTTCTAGATCACAATTCTGTGCTTTAACAATATTTATTTCAAAGTAAAAAGTTATTTCTAAATACTCTGTGTGTGTTTAGACATACTTGTATTACGTTAAACAGTGAATCTTAAGTAAACACCTGTACTGGTTTGGACAATACATAAAGTAAGGAGAAATTGGCCATCACTCTGGGTCTTGTGTGGTGGTTGTGTGCATTACTGATTGAGTGAATACGTTCGTGTTAATGGTCATGTTCATGTTCAATCTTTCTTCACTCCTGGTATCTGAGCTCACCTGGTAAGTATGTTCTAGTGCTTTCAGATGAGACTGTTCCCTTTTGTATTTGGGGTTGAGACACTTAACCTGGTATTTCATACTTAGTTTTCTATGCATATTTATTTGTGGAGCTCTTTAATGAGAGGCAATTTGAGGATTTTGTCATAAAGTAGTGATTGACTTTTATATGAAAAACAGTTATTTGCCTACAACAATGAAATTCTGAGGAAAAGACCTAGGGACAATTTGTCACTCAGCCTAAAATCGAACAATTTTCTTTTCTCTGGTGCTTGGAAACTAATGACTTTATTTCCTAAAGAAGCCAGACTAACATTTAGGTAAATCTATGCCTTCATATTCATATTTTTATAAAATGGATTTTCCTGAGTAAAAGATGAAATCAAGGACTATTTTATTTCTTTCTTGGATTCTGTGTTGTAAGGATGTTAGATTTTATTTACATCTGTGCATTGACATAGTGATGAAAAGTGAATCCTAAGTTCTGTCAACACTTTGGTCCTGAAGTAACAAAATTTAAAAGAAATGAATTGGTTATTTCTGTTTTTTTTTTTTTTTAATAGAACTATATTTGAAAACAGCTTTACTTGGAAAAATGTATTCTGTGCGACAGCACATTGTTAGCCTGTTTGCTGTGTGACTGTGTGACTTGGTTGCACCCCAACTTCTCACTCCTGGTCATGGTTGGTTTCTTCTCCCTGGTATTATTTACATATATCTTTACTGTCAAGTCACCCAATGATCCTCTCTCATGAGGTCTGGCTCACTGCACTTTCCCCCAGCTGAAGTCTACTTGCCAAAGTTCTGCCTGGCTAGGCTGACCCTGTTCAGCAGCCAGAGGTGGTAACAGGTTGCCAACTGTTGGGGCTATTACTGTGAAGACCAGCAGGAGAAATGTCCTGTGGGCTTGCTAAGGAGCCCAGGAGCAATGGGCTGGGACACCTGCCAGGGTGCTGCTCAACAGATTCTCTTCATGCATTCACCTTCATTTGAAGCAACGGGCAAGGAGGTGGGCCTTGAGCAAATAGTTGTTGAGAACTGCCCATCTCTCCAAGGCCCTGCACTCAGTGTTTTTCAGTGAGGATTAGATGTAAGATGTGGTATTATATGCCCATTTGCCTAATAAAGAAATGTTGCTAAATGTTCTACATTTAGCCATGAACAAGGCCAGGATCTAAACCCAGATCTTCTGATGGAGCACTCTAATGTCATTTAAAAAAAGAGATAGGATATAATTAAAAAAATTTTTTTAAATAGATTTTTTTTTATAGAAGTTTTAGATTCACAGCAAAATTGAGCAGAAAGTAGAGAGTTCCCATGTTCTCCCTGCTCACCCCCATATGCAGCCCATTATCAACATCCCACACCTGAATGGTACATTTGTCAGTTAATGAAGCTACATTGACATATCATTAGCACACAAAGTCCATAGTTTACATTAGGGTTCACGATTGGTGTTGTACAGTCTATGCGTTTTGATAAATATGTAATGATATGTACCTACCATTAGAGTATCATACAGAATAGTTGCACTAAATTTTTAAATAGCAATGAAAAAGGCCTTCTGACTCCAAATCTAGTGACTCTTCCATGTGAGTTCAGCTGCTCCAGTAACCCCTGGAGAAGGAAAGGAAGGTCCAGAGATGAGTAGTTGTGGATGCAGCATAATAGAGAGGATGTGTGTTCAGGTCTGTGGGTCACCCTGCTGGTTGCAAGCCTCTAGTATCTTCCAGTTTTTGAATAGTACTATATGTAAAATATCACGATATAAATTTTGTGCTAGTCCACAGTGTGAAGTCATTAGATGGTTTTCACGGGGATACCCAAGAGCAAACATGAAACATGAAAGAAAGAGTATGACACAGAGGCAGGGTTAAATAGGATTCTGAGTGCAGGGTCTGGAATGAAAGTGCTTCAGTTTGTCTCGTGAATTTGCTACACAGCAACTGTGAATCATTAGGTATGTCGTTCTACTGCTCTGTCCCTCTATTTCTTCATCTGTAAAATGAGAATGATGATACCTACCCGTATCAGTTTGTTAAGGCTGCTACAACAAATGAGGCTGCCAAACTAGGCTGCTTAAAACTGCAGAAATGTATTGTCTCACAGATGCATGTTACGCACCCAGTGGGTTTGTGCCACAACTGAGAAAATCAGGGTAAAGAGCCCTGCACTTTTCATAGCAAGCAGTAAGCAAGCTTGCTTTCTGTCCATAATATACTATTTCACCTCTCAAGACTGCTGAATGTATAAACAATCCTGAGAAATGGCCTGGTTAAAGAGTGAAAGGGTAAACAGGACCGTGCAATGTTGACCTATTCAGCAAGACACAGGAGAACAAGAGGCCAGGAAAAACAACTGTTTCCCAAGAAGGACTAGATCTCATGCAGGTTCCAGAAAAGCTTCCTTGGGGAAATTGTATTGGAGAGTGCGTTTTAAAAAAATGCATAGAAGTTATCCAGGCAAAGAGGAATTTGGAAGAGAAGATCGTATGCAGAGGTGAGAGCATGAGCATTGTCAGGCTAGGAAATCTTGAGGTCCAGGGAGGCTGGGGGGCATTAAATGAGGAGGTGGAGGTGAATGGTAAGATTGAACAGGTAAGCAAAGATGGATCACACATGACCCAGTAGGCTGTATTAAGGGTTTTAATGATTATACTAAGATTTGTGGGAAGCCATTGGAGAGTTTTAAGCAGTGGAGGTGAGACTTATTAGAATAATAACAGTCCCTTTAGAATTTTGACAATCAAGAAGAATTTTCCACCTGTAACTGTGACTACAAATAAGGCAAAAGCAGCTTACATCATTTACAAAACAGTCCATGTTTGCGATAAGTTTCTGATTAGCTAAGAGAGTAGTAGAAATTCTCTTCAAATATTTTTAATACAATACAAATCTTCTGTTAATTAATATCTATAGTTAGCATTTGAATAAATTTTCTTTACAAGTTAGATGTATGATTTTGATAAGTAAATTACTAACTAAAGCCATATTTTTCTTCTAAATTATGTGAGCACTTACTATATGCAAGGTACTCTGATAAATCCTGCTAGAATTATTTTAAGACATTCAATACACTTGAGCATTAATTATATTAATTATATTGTCTTATTTATCTACTTTTATGGAACAAATTATTTATGATAACATATTAGAATATCATCCATTGCCCAATGATTACTGTACTTGCAACTTCATCACCTCCAGTTGTACCTTTTTGTTGTTGCTAAAGGAAATAAAGATAAAAGATTAGCATTAGTCTATCTGTTCTTAAGTTGTTTTGAATATCTTGAGGCATGGAGTAATCACTTACCTTGCATTTCTCAGAGCCCTCACCAGTCCTGCCTCTGTAGACTAATTACATTACTGTTCTGTTTCTTCTATTTGAACAGCTAGTTGTGACAGTTCCTTGAAATGAAGCATAAATATCTGATTTGATTTTGTTTTTTAGTCTGCAGTCACAGTCAAAAACCTGTTACCGTATCCTGAACTGATCATGGTAAATCTATTTCCTGAGGGTTCCCAAGGATTGTTCAGAGGCAAAAACTGCCTTATGTGTGTACCCCAAGAGAGTATAAGATCTTGTATTCTTCATAGCTGGTCTCCAAGGCCCCATGGGCTTTGTCCATGAGAAACTGCATTGTTCAAATATCCATCATGGTAAGTGCACTAAGTGGCAGGTCTTTTTTTTTCTTCTTTTTCCCTAGATGGAGTCTTGCTCTGTCACCCAGGCTGGAGTGCAGTGGTGCGATCTTGGCCCACTGCAACCTCCACCTCCCAGGTTCAAGCGATTCTCCTACCTCAGCCTCTCGAGTTGCTGGGATTACAGGTACCCACCACCACACCTGGCTAATTTTTTATATTTTTAGTAGAGACGGGGTTTCACCATGTTGGCCAGGCTGGTCTTGAACTCCTGACATCAGGTGATCCAGCTGTCTCAGCCTCCCAAAATGCTGGGATTACAGGCGTTGAGCCACCGTGCCTAGCCTGGGGGCAGGTCTTTTATTTTATTTTTGTAAAATAAAATTTTATTTTTGTAATGCCAAATTATTGCCCCAAATACATAATATTGGCTTTCTCACATCCCACTGAGTCTTTTTATGGTCTTAATACTTCGATTATTACAATTTTTGAGTGATAGAGAAACAGCCTGAGAGCATGCTATAATTGATATACATGTAAACCTTTGGCATATATTCCTATAATTAATATATGTTAGGTCTTGATAATTTAAATGGTCATTTGTTCTTCATTATCATGCCCAAAATAATTTCTGTGAAAACACAAAATTCAATCACATTTGGGCAAACTGCTTTGTGTATGTTGCTGCATTTTTTAACCATCAAGTGTATAGAGTCATATCCATACATCAGCTCTTAAGAAAGAAAATTCATGTTTTTGGAACAAAACACTGAAGTCACCATCTCAGCATCACATAGCCAATGGTGAAGTGTGAGGAAATCACTCACAGCATCTTTGGCAGCAATGCTTATAAAACTCACAGAGTCCACAGCAGGACCACATTTAAAGATTCAGGGCCTAAATCACATCTTTATTAGTATTTCTCTCAAGTATGGGCCAAGTTCCATACAAATTCTCAGGGTTCTTTCTATTCTCGAACAGCCTGAATCTCTCAATCGTTCCTTACCCCACTACCCTAGAAGAATATTTTTTCCCATTTCTGTTGACTGTTTTCTTTATCTTTAGTTCCTCATCCCTTCATTGCTCTTTTCTTCATGGTCTCATATCACATTACATTCTCTCTTCAACACGTAAGCTCCATAGACACTGTATTATTCTCCTGTTGCCTTAAACTCAGAACACGGGTCATTGTTCTTCTCAGAGAAGCAGACAAGAACTGGGCAGGGGAAGTTAAACATTAGTTTCCTGAGTGGTCTTGACAAGTTGGAGGAGGGAGAGAAGGTCATGAATCTCCATGTGTCAATAATTATCTCTAAAATAAATGGGAGTGTTTACTTCAAAATTATAACCAGTCAACTCCTCCTGTGCTTCACAAGATTACTGGAGCCAGGAGGTACGTCTTAGTCCATTTGTGCTGTTGTAACAAAAAATTTGAGATTGGGCAATTTATAAAGAAAAGAAGTTTATTTCTCATGGTTCTGGAGGCTACAAGACCAAGATCAAAGCACTGGCAAGTTTGGTGTCTCTTGAGGGCGTGGTCTCAGCTTCCAAGATGGCATTTGGAATGCTGTATCCTTCTGAGGGGTTCAGTGTTGTATCATCACATGGTGGAAGGCAAAAGGGACAAACGCTGTGCCCTCAAGTCCTTTTATAAGCATACTAATCCATTCATGAGGGTGGAGCCCTTATGCTGTAATCACTTTCCAAAACGACTTGTTTGTTAATTCTGTTGAACTGGGAATTAAGTTTCAACATGAATTGTGGAGGGGACACGAACATTCAAACCACAGCAAAGCATACTAGAAACCAAGAAGGAAATTGATGTTCTGATGGATGAAGTGACCCAAGCAAGCTTGAACATTTATTCAGTTGCAGATCCAGGACTGAACCCAAGCCTCTTGAACCTATGCTCTTACTAACCTTATGCAATATAGTTGTCTAAAGAGTCTTCAGTTGTGTGCAGGAACACTAGACTTGAAGGTTGTGTGTGTTCAAGCACAGATAGCTAGCACATCTTTGGCATGATTTAAGGATCATAAGTATCTCTGATACCAACCTTACACTGAACAAACATGTAGTTGACAATTCCTTTCTCACCAGTCCTCATAAACCCTCTAAGGTGAACAGATAGATATTATTGCTAATGAAAAAACTGAGAATCAGCAGGGTTAAGTAACCTGTTCATGGCAACATTGCTGGCTGAAGGATTGAGCCACAATAAATTCCCAGATCACCTGACTTCTGACTTCTGATCTATTTTTCAGTCTTACTGCCATATTCTATCTACACACACACACACACACACACACACACACACACACACAGTTCCTGCTGCATTTCAAATCATTGTGTAACATAGGGAGTTGTAAGATCTTGGTATCTTCTTTGGGTAGAAAAGATAACCTCAGTACCTGTAGGAGGAAATAAAGCAATGATTCATCATTAAATGAAATTTTTTAACCTTAAAAAATCAGATATGAAGAAATGGCCTCATTTCTAATAAAGAAAATTTTCATCCTCTATTAATTTGCTTGAATTCTTTCCACCGTTTCTTCCAGTACTGTTCACACATGGTTAAAAGTCTCCTCAGAAGGAAAGCAAACATCTGAGTGATCATATTCTTCTTTTCCCTTTTCTTTCTTTCTTTTTTTTTTTTTTTTTTTGGTTTTGCTGCTGTCTCACTGAGCTTGAAGCAATGAGATCACCTCTGTTTCCTTTCATTGGTGTTATTCAGGTTAGCAGAAAATTCTGCCTCCTTCATCTGTCAGGAGTTTCAGTCTTTTGCTTTCTTTGAAATCTGACCTCTGAACAAGGCTGTAACATCCAGAAAATAGTAGCTGAATTGATTTATTTCACATTGTTGCTATGGTGATTTCCCTACTGATATAGACAGAAAATGAGGGAGAGAAAAGAGTGTGTTGAAAAGAATGGTGGAGAAAGGGTCAAACCAGGAAAAAGACATGAACTGTGGAAGGCATTTCTGCCCCATCTACCCATGCATAGAGTCAAATGTCTTCTTATGTTTACTGTTAATTCATCCATAGTGATCACAAACAATCTATTTGCATTTTAAGAAGCAATGAAATGTTTTTATCACATAGGTAGCTAGCTGTATCATAAGTAACCTTAAAATTTCCAGAGATTTTTTTTCACAGGAATAATGTGAATTGTAAAAAAGTGTTTGTTAACAGAAACATTTTGATTCTTGAAATAGTTTCCCTTGATTATACTTTTTTTTTCCCCTAAATATATTTCTTGATATCATAGGAGAAAGACTTTTCTGGAGACAAAGTGAATGTATCCATAAATTTTAACCAATCACTCATTTTTCCATCTCTCCAACTTTCCATTCTTCCATTCAAAAAATACTTACTGATCCTTTATTCCAGACTCCAGCTATACATTGATATATTCAATGAATATTACTAAATTTAACAAATATGTTTTGGGCATTAAACATGCAAGAAAACGTATAGGTCAAAGTGAGATGCAGAACTGAGTAGAGTCTCTGTCCTCAAAGTGATCATAACCTGGAATAGGATGGAAAGTTTAGACCCACATCCATCAACATGAAGAACCATTATTATTGTACCAAAACTATCAGAGCCAACAAGTACCTATTTCTTCAAGGAAGGCTACATGAAGTAGATCTGGGGAGAAAACTAAAGGACATACAGGATTTTGATAGGTACATTGAAGCAGAATGGAGAGGAAGAGAACCTGTGGGAAGTGCATTCGATTGTGATTGGAAAGGGGCAATTACATTGGCCTCCTTTACAGATTGAAGATTAACAACATGTGTAGAGACCATCCACTATTCACTCACATCATTGGCCTTTGAAAGGCAGGAGCTGAACTCGGGACATGGCGTTAGCTCTAGTTTGAAGATGTGGCGAATTGATGCCATTTGTTTGAGTGGAGGTGAGGGTAAGAAGGCTTTGGAAATAAACATTTAGAGCTGCTCTAAATCAAAGCACAAAAAAAAAGGAGGCAGTGTAAATACAACAGAATGGAAACCAAGTGGAGTGCAGTCACAGGCACTATTTTCTGGGCCTTTCTTGCCTCCTGTGTCCCTTTGAAGCTTACTTTAGATTTCAGTCACATGAAAGAAGGAGGAGAGGGGTATTCCATTGCTTCACTTCACAATGTATACTTCTTTTAACCCTGTCTTCACATGGGATTGGTTGCATGGATGGTGAGGGGCAAGAATCAAGGGTGTGTTCATGTCTTAAACCTGGCCTTGACACTGTGTTTAACTTCAGACAAGTCATTTAACTTCCAGGAACCTTAGAGTTCCCATCTGTCAGGGCAAAACAACCTATAAGCTGAAACATTCCATAAGACCACAATATTATAATTGGAAAGGACCATAATAATTTAACATATATTTTCAAATATGTAAATAAAAGGTCCAGGCATAAAGGAAATATGATAATTCTCACTTTATTAATTCATCAGCTGTATCACTTCACTGATGAGAACTTTGTGATTCCATCACATATTTCAGCCAAGATTAGATAGTCAAGGGCTGTCAGGTGGGCTCAGCTTCCTAAGACTTCATTACTATTAAAAATATACTTTGAAGAATTATAAATAATTAAAATCAATGTCAGTTATTAAAATAAATGAACAAAGGCTGTATCCCTCTTTTTCACACAGAGGTTTTCAGCATCTATGAATTAAGTCACTCTCCTCATTCTCTGCCAGGATTTAGCCTTGAGAACATTCTATTCATTTTTCACATTTGTGTAATTTCCCTTTAATATGCCAATGTAGAATTTATGCTAATTTTTACTAAAGTCATGCTTTCATATCAAAATGAGGTTCCATTTGAGCTCCTTTAATTTAAGGATGGGAGAATAGACAGAAGCATTTGTTTAGTGCAAAGGGAAATGATTTATTTATTTGTTCCTGGAATTCAGGCTGAGATTAAAATATTCATTCAGGCATAAAGACTATCATTTTCAGCAGGTCGTAAGAAATGTGACCTGCTTATGCTGAGCACTTCCCTTTTCAATCACAGCCTTTGCTTCTCCTCTTCCTCATAATCTCTATCATGAAACAGAATAATAGGTTATGTTTTCACATTAAGACAGAGAACATGAGACCTCTGAAGAACAAATATCAATTTCTGTGAATATCTGTCTTCTTTCTCAGAACTTCATACTCTCAATAGGGGACAGAGATTGACCTAGATCCTGAAACATCCTGTGAACTGATTATGACCTTAAGCAAATCTCAGTGAGGCCAACAATTTCCTTTCTTTCTGAAGAAGTTTAGGTTGGGGTAGGGGAATTAAGGATATGGAAGTAACAAAATAATTAATAGTACAAAGCAATTACTGGTACCGAACTTTTTTATCAATCATCTCAGTTTATTCCAAGATAACCACTATATGAACTCTGCATGGTCATCTTGTCAACATACTTCATGGTTATCTTGTCTACATAATTTTACAACTGAATCTCTCTTTGAAACTTACTAAAAGAGGAATGATATAAAGTTTTCAAGGATGCTAACTACAGTGAGAGACTCGTGGTATTGTGAATTTGTCTATACGTCTTTCTGCTAAGAAATTCATTTATAAAAGTAGTTCTCAATGTGTGGTCCCCAGACCAGCAGCATCAACAGCACCTAGGCATTTGTGCAAAATGCAAATCCTTGGGTCCCACCCCAGAACTGTTGAATCAGAATCTCTGGGGGTGGGACCCAATAAGCTATGCATTTTAGTGTGTGCATTATTGAACTCAAATGGGATAGCACCTTACTCTAGGAAAGTAGATTACCTGGCTGTACTGATACATGTACTTTATTCCTCACTTACTGTTTTTGTTTCCTATGGATTCTGTGACTCTTATAACTAGTCATGTTTTCCTCTTTAGTTTTGGCTGTTAGGAATCCCACAGCCAAATTTGAAGGCTTATACAGATCTTCTAGCCTCCTTCCTATGTCTGTTTTTGTTTTCCTTGCTATTTTTCCCTTTGCCCTAATTTCCCCCACTTAATTATCTCATGTGAACCGTTTTGAAAGATGATGTATTAAGTAAACAAACTTGTTCATTGGCATGAGTAGTAAGTGAACATTCCTGACAGGATTTCCTGTTGTCAGTTCTCAATATGTTTATTTTATTCACAAAGTAAAAAGTTCATTTGGGTTATTCTCAAAAGAATCTATAAGATATGTGTTTAGATATCCAAGCTCATTTCATCTGATAGCTCCCACATACTGACATCTTTCTAGTACGAAGTGATCCATTAACTTAAATATATTGAAACTGAGAAGTCCTATTTACCTGTTATAGGTACCATCTTTTCCTAATGGCAGTGAAATTTTTCATCAAAGATTCCCTTGCCATCAAAGTCATCCCTTCTGACATTGCAAAATCATCTCTGCCTAATGGTTTTATTAACACATTGACAGCCAAATGTAATTGTAAAAGATGGATTTTTTAAACAAGTGCTTTAATTTAAGATGGATAAGGTCAAAGGTTATATAAAATTTCAGCTTTCAGGAAAATTCAAACATGCAGCATCCACTTCTTCAGGTGCCTCTGACACATTTTGGCAACAATACCATAATTAAGAAAGTTAGGATGAAGCATAACATCAACAATATGATCTGGGCCACTAAAGCTCTGTTTTATTTAACTTACGGATGGCACCTCTATCACCTTTTAATTGTGTCAGATCTATGCAGCAAGCAGAAATATTTAGGGGGAGATGCATCTTCCTGTATGTTTTGTAATGAAGCTTGTGAGCCCACTAAATAATTAAAATAAACAAATGAAGGCTAATTTGCTTACTTTTAATTTTTACCCAATCTACATTAATTAATAATTTGCAAGGTAAAAATGAATAGTAGATAAAAATGACTTTTCTTCTGAGGTTCACATGGGTACAATCGTGAACAGATTCTGCCTTATTGACTACTCATTTGTAGTCGAAATAACCCCAGAGAAAACAGTGTTCAATGTGAACCAGGCTTTAATAAAAGGAGCAGCAGACTCCGGAGGTTTTTTCTATTTCCATATAATCCCAGGATCATTTGTCTGGAGCTGTTTTTGAATTATTCATACAAACGGTAGCTCTTTCAGATATTGGATGTGAACAGCTTCTATCGTACGGTTTCACAGGCAGCGTCTTTTTTGCTGGCGTTTTAAAAATAGAACTTTTTTTTCCTGTTCCAAATTGCTCTTGGGTAGTTCTGAGTGGGGTTGTATTAACAAAACGTTAAACATTAAGAGGCTGTTTGGGGGCTACTGCTAAGACTTCTCCAGGTAAAAGAGAAGAGAATGGAGAAATATAATGGGAATATAATATTCCTGGGAAAGCCTTCATTTTGAAGCAGCTTTTGAAAATCTCAGCATAGTCTCCTGGTGTAAGCATTGTTTAGGAGACTCGAGTTAACATTTATTCTCATTCACTGCAGTCTAAACTACAAGTAAATTGGATTTGAGGGATTTACTTGGCTGATCCTATTGTTCTTATACCCCATTTGACACCAAGCATTGAATCTGTTTTCAGCCTTCAGGAGAAAAACAAGGCTCTTTAGGGAGGCCTCCAAGGGCAGGGAGATGTGGTTCCTCCATCTCTCCCCTGACTCATCTCTCCCCGCCTCCTTCTCTCACTTTACCTGCCAGCATGCCAAAGTCCTTTAAGTTCTCCCATCCACCAGGAATATTTTTTGTCTCTTCTTTGCACTGTCTCATTTGCCTAAAATGCCTAGCACTTCCCTCCTACCAACACCCTATTCTCCCTGCTTTTATCTACTTCTTTATCCTTTAAACTTATGTTAGTGCTCATCTCCCCCACTCCCAAAATGGTTGTTGATTGCCTGGGTTGGAGGGTTTCCCCAGAAACCAACTCTGAACAGGGATTTGAATGCAAGTTGTCTCTTGGAAAGTGATTCCAGGAAATACTGGTAGGGTAGTGGGTAAGTGAGAGAGGGAAGGGATGGAAACCGATAGAAAGTTTATTGTATCATAAGCAGTTGCCACTGTGAGCAACTGAGGCTCACCCTGCAGGGCAGCTCTGGGAGACAGTGTAGAGTTAGGGCGATCCAGGGAGAAGCAAGCTGAAGTATGTCTTCTAGTTTCCATTTGCCATTGACTGAGGGCTGAGGGCTGCTCCTGGAAGCGCTGTATGAATCCCTGTGAGTCTGGCCTGTGCTATGCTGTGAAAACGACCGGTGGAGATTTGCAGATGGGCTCAGTAGGATGCATAGGCATAAACTGGAGCAGTGAGAGCCATGGAGGGTGTGTATCAGGCACCAATAGCATATGTTGCATTGTCCCCAACACACACACACACACGCGCGCATTCTGGGGGCTGTGCTTCTGTAGGTTGAGGGTAAGAAACTGCTTCTCCATTTCTGTACCCTTTGTGCCCTAATGTAGTACTCAGCACACAGCAACTATTCAGTGAACATTTGTTGAAGTGGCGAGTGTAGAATGATTGATTGCCTCTGTTAGGCTGCCCCATCCTGAGTTTTGATTTCCAGTGCTTCCTCATAAGCACATTCTGCCAATCATTGAGGCACTTTCATCCACCTCTACTCAGCTCTCATGGTTCAGAGCGTCATATCCATGCTTCTGAACGACTACCCGGGTGCTTTGATTTTCCATGAATGGATAAATATTGCAGCCCGTGCCATTCCCTGGTCCTGCGGGCTGCTCTATCAGGCTTTTTCAGGTGGAGGTAGTTAATGTTGGGAGCTGTGTGGAACTGCAGGTAGGAAGGTGGTGGGAGTAGAATCAATGTCAAGCCTTTAGCCCCTGGGTCACCTTCCACCTTCCTCCTCCAACACACTGTATTGGGTGGCAGATGTCCCCAGAGCCTGGCTCTTTGGAAGAAGCAGAACATCTCTTCCACCAGGAAGCTTCCCAAATCCAAGGCAATGGGTAGAGAGCCCTTTCCTGGAAACAATAATCTTAGCCTGGTGGCATGGGGAACCACTGTGCTCTCTCAGCCCACACCCTCCTTGTGTGTTCCTTCCCTGAATGCCAGCCAACCCTGTGCTTTGGAGGCCAACGCTTCCTGCCAGAGCATCTAGGATCCAGCTTACTTGGCCTGTGCCTACTAGTTTGGCTGACTGGCTTGGCTGTGTCCTCAGCACTGCTATTCTCTCCGACTGAGCTCTTCAGCATACTGGACAGACTGTCTTTCTTTCCAACCTTCCACTTGCTGCTCTGGCCTGCTGTCTCCCCAGCCTGTCCTCTGTGGAGCTGCCCCTCCTGTGGCGATGGCCCTAGGAGAACTCAGTCAAGTTATTTACCTGCACTGGTCTCAGTTTCCTTCCCCTAAAACAAAACAAAAACAAAAACAAAACAAAATTTAAGGAGAGTCAGACTAGATTTCTTTTTTTCTTTTTTTTTTTTTTTTGACAGAGTCTCGCTTTGTCACCCAGACTGGAGTGCAGTGGCACAATCCTGGCTCACTGCAAGCTCTGCCTCCCGGGTTCATGCCATCCTTCTGCCTCAGCCTCTCAAGTAGCTGGGACTACAGGCGCTTGCCACCACGCTTGGCTAATTTTTTGTATTTTTAGTAGAGATGGGGTTTCACCGTGTTAGCCAGGATGGTCTTGGTCTCCTGACCCCATGATCCACCTGCCCTGGCCTCCCAAAATGCTGGGATTACAGGCGTGAGCCACTGTACCCAGCCCAGACTAGATTATTTTTAAGACTACTTCTAAATATCAGATTCAAATTCTGTGATCCAAGGTTGTTCCCACTACCCTTCCCAGCCACAGATACCTAATTTCCAGGTTTGCGATCCATGCTCAATTTGGTGAATTCTGAATGCTACAAAGCCCTCCACTGGATGGGGCGGTGGTGGGGGTGGTGAGGTGGGCACAGCAAGGATTGCTGCCTCCAGGACCCACCATCTGATTGGGGGAAAATGGTCATCAAGTAGGTCCCCATGCTAGAAGCGGTGAAGAACTGTTCCTGAGAGCTATTCCGTAAGGTAATGATGGCTGTGAAATCAGGTCACTGCGGCGTCAGGGGGAGTTTCTTTCGTGCTTGGCAGTCAATACTGAGCTGGAAAAGGCTGTTAATTCTGGCTACATGAGGTCATGGTTTCCCTTCTCTGAGATCCCAGCATCCACCATCAGGTTCTCTGGGGCCCTTTGATGGCATGAGGGAGGTGGTTTGTGGCTCCTCAGGACCCTCCAATGTACGTTACCATGTGTCTGGACTAGGAGAGACCATGGGTTAATAAAGTCAGACTAAAGACCTGGGGTTAAATACTAGCTCAGCCACTCACTAAATGTGTGATTTTTACCTCTCTGCAACTTACTTTGGTCACCTGAAACAAGTGGATAGCCCTTGCTTTGGTGTATTTTTTGAGAATTAATTCCATGAACAATCATTGAGTTCTTACTATGCCTAGGTTATTGTGTTAAACTTGGTGGGGGGGCCACACAGAGAAATTAGACATTATCTTTGCTCCTATCTCTAGTTCACATTCTAGTAAGGGAGAGAGAAAAATTTATTACAAAATAATCTGATAAATGTAACAATAGATTCAGTGAATCGATAATTTCCTCAGAAACAGCATATGCAGTTTTCAATAAAATTTATTTTGCTTCTCCTACCTAAGTAGCAAAGAATCTGCAAAAAGATGAGATAAGGTAGTACACCGTAGGTGGGTGACCCACCTCTGGAGAGCTGTCAGGGCCATTTTGCACAAAGGCAAATATCACTCATACTTCATAACTGAAAAAATTATTTTGAGTTCCTTAATAAGTCATAGGATAATCCTGAGTTTAAGGGTCAGAGAAGTATTTAATATATTTAGGACAGTTTATATCTCAAAACATTAAACTTTTTAAAATTTTTATTTTTTAAGATAATATTTGGCATACTGATGGAGTTATAAAAATTATGTAGAATTATATTAATATATAAACTTTGAGGAAGAAATGAAATCAGAATTTTACCATGCGTCCTTACAATGTATCCTTTAATGGCAGATTAAGAAACTTTCCTGTAGGAGCTCTGTTAGTCAACTTTCCCTTAATCAACTCCCCCAAATAACTGAAACCCTCTATTTCCTCTATAAAATATTCTAATGGATACCCACAGCACAATGAAGGCTCTGGGTTATAGCACCTGTGAATGTCTTCCACAACCAGTGGAGTTGTGTGCTTGTCAAGGGTGCTGGTTATCATAGCTATTAATTCCAGTTCATTTCTTTATTCAACAAATTTTTTTATACTTTATGTTAGACATTGCTTTAGGGATTAGAGATATGGCAATGACCAATGTTCCTTGTATTCTAGTTGTATTTACTTTTGCAATTATGTAAACTGAATATTCCATCAACTAATGAAGAATAAATGTGAAAGGCCAACTGCTGATTTGCATGAAGATTAAGTGAAAAGCTATAGCGGGCATCTGTCCTTTGTGACTACCTGAGATCTTTTAAATTTCTTCTCTGTCTCAAGTTTCCATTTCCCTTGAGACATAGGTTCTACCAGTCAGTTGCCCCTGTAACTAATGTACATGGGGCTGAGTATACCCGTTTTGCTAAGTAGGTGGTAGCGGAGAAAATCCTAGTGCTGTGGTTGTGGAGTTGGCTATGGCGGCAGTTCCGTCAGAAGACTGGTTCCGTGGTGTAACTCTTGGAAGCTTAGTCTCAGCCTACTTCTACATCTTCCTCCCCAAATTCTGTAAGTCTCAAATAGTTCTTAATAAATTCCTTTTCTTAATGAATTAGTGATAATAAATCCTTTTGTTTGCCGCTAGGAAGCCCAACTATTAAAAATTCTCTGGAGACCGGGCGCAGTGGCTCAAGCCTGTAATCCCAGCACTTTGGGAGGCCAAGACAGGCGGATCAGGAGGTCAGGAGATCGAGACCTGGTTAACACAGCGAAACCCCGTCTCTACTAAAAATACAAAAAATTTAGCCAGGCATGGTGGCGGGCGTCTGTAGTCCCAGCTACTCGGGAGGCTGAGGCAGGAGAATGGCGTGAACCCGGGAGGCGGAGCTTGCAGTGAGCCAAGATTGAGCCACTGCACACCAGCCTGGGTGACAGAGCGAGACTCTGTCTCAAAAAACAAACAAACAAACAAACAAACAAACAAACAAACGAACAAAAAACCCTCTGGAAAGGCCTTAAAGGTTCCTTAAAAAGTTCCCAAAAAATCCAAACCCCCAAATGGTCACGTTTTGTGTGGGTAATACAATTGTGCACACTGAGGGGACAATAAAAATAATTAGATTTCACACTTAGATTGCTTCATAATTTTTTCACATTAGTTTTTGCTTCACTTTAAAGAAATCCAAATTGGAAATCAGCGCTGTGGCACTGTAGGCATGGACACAGAATGATGAAGCCCCAGTCCATGGACCCAAACACAGAGAGGCCTTGATTTATCATCAAGAGATGAGAGGATGAATGCACACTGATATGTTTTTCTTTAGAATAAAATATTTAAATTATTTATGAATCCTTTTTTAAGATTCTTAATTTTAATCACTTTTATTCACCAACTTTGTATCAGCTCTGCCTGGTTTTGGGTGAAAAGACTTCTTGAATACCATGTGAGACCTCTGAACTTGGCAGGTACCTCTACAAGGGGGCCTTCTCTTCATGCCCACCCTTGGCTTCTCTGGGTTTCCTCTACCTCAGGTAGGTCTAGAGGTTTGCTGTACTCACTTCTTCAAGCAAAGCCTTTTCAAACTCAAAGATGTCATTTCAAGCCTGTTGCTTCTGGGAGCTCCAAGCAAACCTCTTTGGTTGGAATCTCTCTCTGAGGTTACTGTGAATTCAGGCTGTCTCTAGTCAGTGTTATTGAGCACTGTAGTCATGGTGTCTAGTGTCATACCTGTAGCCAATGGCCATGCTCAACACTACTGTCTTATAATACATCAACTACTTTTCTGATTTCCTCACAGCTTTTCCTGCTTTTTTCTTGCCTCTCCTTTCTCTCCCTCCCCTTTACTCCCTGTCTTCCATCTTATTCTTTCTCCTTCACATTTGTATTTCCCACCCCTGCTTTCGTCGTCTCCATCCTTCGCCATCCCCATTTCTATACTTCCTTCAGGCCCAGGGAGACTGAGACCCTGGTATGAAATGAAGCAGAAATTGCCTACACTGAGCACAGGCTCCCCTTTCTTCAGTGATCTTTGTTAAATAAGGTTTCTGGCTGATCGTTAATGAAGGGCAGCAACCAGTTACTTATTTATTTATTTATGTATTTATTTGGGACAGAGTTTTGCTCTGTTACCAAGGCTGGAGTGCAGTGGCATGATCTCAGCTCATTGCAACCTCCGCCTCCTGGGTTCAAGAGATTCTCCTGCCTCAGTCTCCTGAGTAGCTGGGACTACAGGCACATGCCATCATACCTGACTAACTTTTATAATTTTAGTAGAGACAGGGTTTCACCATGTTGGCCAGGTTGGTCTCAAACTCCTGACCTCAAGTGATCCACTTGCCTCGGCCTCCCAAAGTGTTGGGATTACAGGTGTGAGCCACTGTGCCTGGCCTCAGTCATTTACTTTTGCCTAACAGTTAGCTAACATGGATCCCACTTGCATAACCTTAAGAACTTTACAGAAGACTATACAATATGCTTCTAAAATATTAAGTCATTATCTAGTCCTTTATAATATCAAACAAAAATATATTTGATTACAGGAAAATTTTAAACAAAGTAATTTTTACTTCACCTTCTGACATGAGAAGACAAATACCAATGATGAATTTCCAGTCATTCAGGATGATTTTAGTATGCCAATTTCAATTAACCTTTTTAAAGGATTATAGAAACTAAATGTCATAGGGATTAAAAATGTACATACAAATCACTTGGAATTCTAGAAAAAAGCTAATATTTTTGGCAAAATAAAGCAATCTTGGACTTGTGGCTTTTAAAAATAATGCATATTGCCATATTATGTAGCAAACAATGACATAGCAAACAGCAGATGGGCATTCAGTGTACATTTATTAAGTGGTTGTAGATCATTTCTGAGGTAGTGAAATTTGACTTTTCTTGCTAGTGTTAAAATTAGCCAACCTATTTTGAAAATTGAACTGTAGTTATAACATATATACCTGAAAGGAATGGCAGAGACACTAAACACATGCCATCTCACTTCTAAATATATACACATTTAGCACTCTGTATGCATTTTATATAGCCTCCCGATTTTGTCTATTCCCTACATGTTTTCATCAAATATTTCTTAAGCCCTGCTATGTGCTATGCTAGATCTTGGAGACGAGAGAAGTCTAAGACAAAACCAGATCCTGTTCTGGAGGAGTTCCTAATTTTACTGGGAAGATTGAATATATTTAGAAAGAGGTGGATAAAATGCGGTATGGAGAAGCAAGAGATAACTAGGAAGACATCCTGAAGGAGGTGAGCATTGACGGGGGCCCTGTGCTGGTTTAGAAGGCCATGTATGACTCCTGAGGAGTAGAGGGAGGCACATGGGCCTTCTGGGTGTAGAATAAGCAGAATAGAAAGAAGAGGCTGTGTGGTATGTTCCAAGAGAGATAAACAGACAAGTTTTGCTGGAGTGGAGTGTTCCTGTAGAAGAGAATGGGTCAGAACGTTGGTGAAATGAGCAGATGAGATTCTGATTCTAGAGGACCTTGAATGCGAGGCTAAGCAGATTGAACCTGATTGGTATTTTCCAAAAAACTTCTTTCAACACTAAGGCACTTCTGGAGATGACTCTGGTCTTATCTTGGGGAAGGAGTGCAGGTGGAAGAGGTATAAGTAGACAGAGCTCCAAGTGTTCCACTTTTGCATACCCTTAAGTTCATGCATAAAGTTTTCTTTAGAAGAAGGGTTGTAGTACTAAAATAAAAGTGCAGAAACCAGTGCCCCAATAAATAAAAAGACATTAAATGTATTTGAGCCCATCCAATAATTAATAACATGTAAAGACTCATCTTCCAATTCAGTTATGAGAAGGAGGCCAGCCAGGGGGCTTACTAGACTGTTTTCAATTTTTTAAGTCTTTATAACCTACACCTGGCTGTTTTCACCAATGGACCTGGCATTTCAAAGCAACAGATAATCCAAAAGTCAGTTATATTTGAGTTTGTGCTGTGTGGCCTGATCTTTCCAGTGGCAGACTTATCTTCTTAATTGTGTTTTTCTTAGTCTATGTTGAAATTAATTTGCATTTCCCAGGCACACAATGGCTGGATAGTTGTGGAGAGGAGGAGGAGTCTGAGAAGAAAAAGTAAGGGAGAAGGGTTGTTGTCCAGGGAAGCTGGCTCAGGCTTTGGCATTTGTCACACATCTTTGGTCTGTGGACATCCCCTCACAGGTAATTACAACCAACTATGGTATGGTCAATTGGCCAGAATCGCTTTTCACCTTGTGGTCAGTCTGCTAAAATAAATGTATTTATAAGTGGCTCACTTTTCATTTCTCGCCTCTTCCCTCCATATCCTTTTTTCTCATTATTGTCTTTATCTTCTTAACAAAAACAAACATTTGACAATGTTTCTGGTCAGTGGAAGCCTTAGGCAATGTTGATGGATAAGCAAACATTTATATGATGAGCAGTGAACTCACTGTAGCCTACAATTAGGTCTAAGGTAAAACCGTTCTCTTAAACATGTTTTGAATAGAGGTTACATGTATATGGTCTCAGTTTAAATATGTGCCTCTAGGTATAGATACAGATACAGGAATGTGTGAAGGTAAAAGTGAACAATTTCCCTCCTGCCTTTGTCTAACATCTACATGATTCTCATGGCCTGGCATACAAATAACCACTATTATTAGAATAATTATTGGAATAATTCATATATCCTTCCACTTTATGCACATACAAATATATATTCATTTTCTCTTATTTACACATGAGGTTGCATACTATGCCTACGTTATTGTGCATGTTATTTTCTCATATAACACATCTTAAAAACATTTCCACTTCAGTACAGAGAGAGCTCTTTTATTCTTTGTGTAGATCCAAATAATTTTCCCGTATGGTTGGGCAGCAGTTTGTTTAACCAGTTCCCTACTGAGAGACATTTGGGCTGTTTCCAATTCTTTTCTATCACAAACAATGCAACGATGAATATTTTTTGTGCACCTGTGCAAGAAGGGATGTATATAAATTTCCGGAAGTAGAATTACTGGATCAAAGAGAATATTTATCTGTAATTTTAATACAAATTGCCTTATATTTATACATGGAATTTTCTTTTAAACTAGTTTTTTCTGTTATAAAATGTTTTAAAGGTATTGTTTTGTGGAAAAACTACAAATCTCTTTAAGATTAATTTTGAGATGTTCCCTTACAAGCAGCAGTTCTAGCAGCTGCAGGGCTGATGTATCTTACAAGGCCATTGTATTAGAGGCCAGTGACAGCTGCAGTGATGATGCTGGAAGCCCTGTAGGAGGCAGAACAATACTTCCTTGAGAAAGTAGAAAGTGTCTCCCTTCTGATGAAGAACAATTACTCAGAAGTTTTGTGAGTTCAGATGGTGAAGCTTCTTGGTCATTGGTCTTCCTTCCTTGGTGGTTGATTGAAAGGGGTTTCAGGAATTCTCAGAACCCAATTTTGGAGAGCTGCCAGCATTATGATTAGTACAGTGCTAGTTATTTTTGTATATAGGAGCTCTTAATCTGGGATTCATGGACTGTTGAAGTCAAGAACTAGTGAACTTGGGTGGGAAAAAATGCATTTTTGTTTTTACTAACCTCTATCTGAAATGAAACATTTTCTTCAATAACAACTGTAAGTAAAATCAGAGTAGAATTGGCAGTACCTATGACTTTGTCACTAAAATAAATGAAGGATGTAGCCATGTCACACTATAGTCATTGCAAATATTCTAAAACATCATTTACATTCACCATCATGTCAAGTGGTGAGGTTATTAGACCCACTCCTAGTGTCCTAAAATTTATACTTGGGATATGTTTTAATCAGGTATGGTAAGATAGGCAGACACAGACACGATTTTCATGAAGGAAGAGGTTTATACCCACAGGTCTCTAGAAACAGGAGGCCCAGCAGGCCACACAGAGCCACATGGGAAGCACTGGGGTTGGTCAGGAGGCAGGAGAGAAAGTGGGGAGAGCATGGACCATTAAAGGAAAACCTCTTACAACAAAGGGGTTACAACAAGTTTTAATAGGAAGAAAGAGGTGAAGAAGCATGGGTATGCTGAGTAAGGTAAGATTAGATAGTCTGAATGATTTTGGTGGACTCTGGGCTATAGAGGTGGTCCCTCCTTGTCTGGTACCTGGCTATGGGGTAACTCAGGACAGGGAGACTATTGACTGGGTGAGTGAGAGCTTGATAAAGGAGAGGAGTGGGGCTGTGGGCTCTGAATTGAATGGTCCGTATATCAAAGATGTGTTTGCAGGAGGGTAATTTGTGTTTTCTGGGAATAGCTAGCTCTGGGAGGGACAGTCTCTCCATGATCAAGGCTTCAAATACCAGTGCATCAAGCACACAGAAAATTTTAAAAATCATCAATACAGCTAGATGTGTTATTTTATGTGTTGATAAATAAGCACAGGTACTACATAATCATAGTTATGCTTTAAAAGTATTTTAATAACTATATTCCAATCTTATTAGCTTCCTTTGTAAACCCATGTAATTTATTTTCTGTCTTCAAAAACATTATCCTGAGAAGGATACTGCTGTGATGTGGATGTTTTGTTCCCTCCAAATTTTATGTTGAAATGTGAACTCCAATGTTGGCCATGAGCCTAGAGGAGGTGTTTGGATCATGAGGGTGGATCCCTCATAAATGGCTTGGTGCCATCCCCATGGTTATGAGTGAGTTCTTGCTCTAGTAGTTCACACAAGAGCTGGTTGTTTGAAAGAGCCTACGACTTTCCCCCCTTCTATCTTACTCTCTCTCTCTCTCACTATGTGACACACTGCTCCTCCTCACTTTCCACCATTATTGTAAACTTTCTGAGGCCCTCACTAGAAGCAGATGCTGACCCTATGCTTCATATACAGCCTGCAGATCTGTGAGCCAAATAAACCTCTTTTCTTTATAAATTACCCAGCCTCAGGTATTCCTTTGCAAATCTGACTAACAGAGATACCATAGTCTTCATCAAATGGCTCAAATGATATAAAGCTATCAAGAGACAGTTTCTTACTTGATTAACTCTTCTGTATTTTCTATTTTTCTTTCTTGTGGACTGAGGTTTAGCAAAACTTAGGACAGAAGCAAGACACTGCAAGAGATGCTGCCCTGTTTCCATCACCAACACTCACACATTCACCTGGGAGAGGAGGCACTCATTATGGCTGTAATTTAAAGAGCACTTACCACATACCCAACATAATTCTATTCTTAATTTTTTTTTCTTTCTTTTTTGAGATGGAGTCTTGCTCTGTCACCTAGACTGGAGTGCAGTGGTGTGATCTCAGCTCACTGCAACCTCTGCCTCTGGAGTTAAAGCCATTCTTCTGCCTCAGCCTTCTGAGTATTTGGGATTACAGATGCGTGCCATCATGCCCGGCTAATTTTTGTATTTTTAGTAGAGACGGGTTTTCGCCATGTTGGACAGGCTAGTCTTGAACTTCTGAGCTCAGGTAAGCCTCCCACTTAGGCCTCGCAAAGTGCTGGGATTACAGGTGTGAGCCACCATGCCCAGCCTCATTTTTCATGTATTATCTCATTTGATTGTTATAACAATCCTGGAAAGTAGGGTGCAATTATCACTCCCCTTTTGCAGGAGGAAACTGAGGTGAAGAGTGTTTATTATCTGCCCAAGGTCACACACTAGTGGCAGAACTATACTGGAGTTTGGGAAGTCTGGCTTCAAAGCCCACACCTGAACACTGAATACACTATGCTTGAGATATGAGCAGATCTGGCCTCATTCTCTGCATATGTGTACTGCATATGTGCATATATTAACTGCCTTAACTTACAAAAGCTTAGAAATCCATCTGAGTGCAAATCTGGGAGTCTTTAATCTTTAGGTTAAATATGCAAAGTAATTTAGAAAAAGAATCTAGAAATGAATTCAAGGTATAATTGTGCTATATTTGTTAATAGCTTGGCAAGTTAAATTCGCCCAAGTGGTAACCCCTTTAAACTTACTTTATAAAATTTCTAAGGGATCATAAAACCCCAAAGTAAATGAGTCTTATCAAAAGCTTATCCCTAGGTTCTCTGCCAGAGCTGTAATCACTACTGGCCTTTTTGCTACAATAAGAAAGTCTCAGGTTATACTTCCTGCTTCCTCACTGACCTGCCTTTTACAGTACTAGGTATGTACAAATCAGATGTTCACAAAGTAGGGAGTGGCCATATTTTCCTTGCTACTGAATTTCAGGTATATTGCTTTGTCTTACTGTTTTTAGAAGTATTTTTAAAATGCTTACTAAACTCTCAGTCAAGCTTTGCTTTATTCTGTAAGCCTACTATAATTAGAATTAGGTTCAGCTGGCCGGGTGCAGTGGCTCACGCCTGTAATCCCAACACTTTGTAAGGCTGAGGCAGGCGGATCACCTGAGGTCAGGAGTTCGAGACCAGCCTAGCCAACATGGTGAAACCTTGTCTCTAGTAAAAATACAAAAATTAGCTGGGCGTGGTGGCACATGCCTGTAATCCCAGCTACTCAGGAGGCTGAGGCAGGAGAATTGCTTGAATCTGGGAGGCAGAGGCTGCAGTGAGCTGAGATCACCCTATTGCACTCCAGCCTGAGTGACAGAGAGAGACTCCATCCTGACCCCTGTCCCCAAGAAAAGAGGTTCAGCTGTATGTGACAGAAAGCCCAAAATAACAGTCCATTAAATATCAGAAAGTCTTATTTTTCTCTAGAGTTCTTTTGGAAGGTATACCATGATTAAGCATTTTCCAGATCTTAGTTCCACTATTCTCACATTTCATCCTTGACTTCATGGTCTAATGTGGCTGCTAGAGCTCCATCAACCACATCTTTATTTCAGGGGGTTCGATGCTATACAGTATTTGTATTTACATCTTATTCACCAAAATTAGGCACATGGTTACATGTAGACAAGGGAAACTGATAAATGTACCAAACTAAAAAGTAGGAGTTTTACTGCTATGAAAGAAAGGTGAAATGGATGTAGGCCTGTAGTTAGCAGCCTTTGCTACACAAACTACTTAGTTACCTTAATTATGATTGAAGCATCACTAGGGACACATATCCTAAGCTCAATTGTCTCATGAGGCAAATAAATGTCTTGAATGTTATATTTGCATGTCCAAATATATACTGTGATGATAGCACATATCACAAGGTGCTGAGGTGTTAGCCTGCCCAGATGGCACATCATGTTAACAGGGTCTTCTGAATACGAATGCTCAACTCAGGGACTGACTCCAAGAGTGGTAACTTCAGGTACTATATGCCAGAGAAAGACAGATGTGGGGGATGGCAGGACTTTGGTTTATCCCTCAGATTACATTACACAGGCAATTGTGTATTCTCTGTGAACATAAGCTATGTCTGTATTTTCAATTACAACAGAAACTATACTGAAACAAGCCTCATTTTGTGAAGCTGGGGCTATTGTTAAATTTTGTTAAAGTACATTTTATAAAATGTTAAAGCATCTTTTTTTTTTTTTTTGGAGACAGATTCTCACTCTGTTGCCAGGCTGGAGTGCAGTAGCTCAATCTCAGTTCACTGCAACCTCTGCCTCCTGGGTCCAAGCAATTCTCCTGCCTCTGCCTCCTAAGCAGCTGGGACTACAGGCATGTGCCACCATGCCCAGCTAATTTTTGTATTTTTTTTTTTTTAAGTAAAGACAGGGTTTCCCCATGTTGGCCAGGATGGTCGCCATCTCTTGACCTTGTGATCTGCGCACCTTGGCCTCCCAAAGTGCTGGGATTACAGGCATGAGCCACCGTGCCTGGCCAAAGCATCTGTTTTTTTGTTTTGAAGTAAATAAATACGTGTCTTTGGAAGTCTTTGGAATCTTGCAAATGCATCATACATTTGAGTCATTGGCTCATTTTCCTACTTTTCTGATTTCAAAGAAATAATTTTATTGATGTTTTTCTCCAGCAGGTGGAAATCCTAACAGATTCATGCAACGCAGGAAGGAGTTGCTAAGCAACCGTTTTCACTGTTAAAAAAAAAAAAATCCAAACAAACCTTCCTTTTAAATACCAGCAACATGTGAAAAATTAGATAACTCTTCATCTAACTTTGAGCAAACTTATATAATTTACAAAAATTATATCCATTTCTGTTTCCTACTCTTTTGTAACTTTCATCAACAATGGCACAATCTTCAAAGATGCAGTTTTAGATCTGGGTCAAGCTAACCGTGGAACATAACACGTACAGTTAGAAATCCTGCTGTACTCTCAGTTATGGCTTTGCCAACCTGACATCCACTGACATGAGAATTCTTATAATCTGTCTTTGATGTCCTTGGAGTTAAAATTATGTTGGGACAAGTGTTGGGTCCTTCAGAAAAGTGGATTCTTTGTGGGCGCTGGATTGTAATTAAACTTTAACACTAGCTCCTTTACTCCCCGAAATAAATTAAGTGATGTAATATAAAAGAATTAGTTCAAGAATTTGGGAATATTACCCTTCCTAGCACCAAGTGCAGCAATGTGCAATTGGGAGCATTTTAATATATTTATCAGATTTTCTTCTGCGTGGAGGCTGGTTTCCTCAGGTTACAGGAGTATTTTATGCAAAGGAAAAATTGAATGATCCCTCTAATCAGTCAGTAGCTGATTTCAAGACAAAGGCTCAGAATTCTTCCTAGAGGAAATATTAAAGAATATTTTAGTATTCGAGGTGTGCTCCCTCAGCAAGTCTTCCAAGCGGCTCTTGGGAGTGACCGCTGGTGAGCTGGGGCAGATCCTGTTGTTACGGGGCATGTGTCTAATGCATCTGCAAATACTAGGGACACTGGAAACTTAATCCTGCCTATATCATAAAATTAAATTCTGTAGGAGGCAACCCTGGTATTTCCTAGTCTGACTGGTGGACTTGCATATACAAGGCTGCCTTTGATCAAACTAAAAATTGGCAAGGTTTGCCTTTTACCCCTACTTATTTATTCTGCTGGGGACTCATCCAACATTCCTGTTGCCCAGAAATCAATCCCAGCACAGGTATTTCTTGCCATTTGAACATGCAAATCTACTGGATTCAGCTACTGTGAAATTCTTGTGCTTCTATAGCTTTTTATAACGTGAGTTTTCATAGTCCTTATTTGCTTCCTATAGCAACACTATTCAATAAAGCAAAGCAGAATAATTGATTTCCATTTTCTGATAAGGAAAATTGGTCATCCATGTCATGGAGCTGAAATTGGAACCCAGAACTTTCTACTTTCAGTTTAGAGCTCTAGTCATAACATTGCAGCTCATAATTTCTGTTTTGCATCTCTTTTTTAGTGCACCCTGCTAAATGATTGATTAATTAATACTTTAAAATAAAGTAAGTTAAATTCTCATTGGCTTGTCTTAGCTTAAAGTGTTGTCCTTTACAGATAACATTTGAATCTCAATCCGGAATATAATGCCATATTTAAGTGGGCATTTAAAGTGTCATGAATTGTTTTGAAGATGGAAGAAAGTATTTTCAGGCAGAATTCTTGAATTAATTAGTAAGTCAATATTGAACGAATTTCTACCAGGTTACCAGCCCTGGTGATACAGAAGGAAACAAAACAGACATAATCCCTACCCTCATGTATTTTACATCCCAGGTAGCTCATTTGTATCCACAAAATAAATATATTTTGTCTATATCTAAGGTTGCCTCTGCTGTGAAGGCAAGACTATCAAATGCTGGCCATGATAGAGGAAGAAGAGAAGAGAAGACAAGAGATAAAACTTAATTCCATAGGTTTACAAGCTATTCTTTGTCACTTCTTTTCAGAGAAGTTTTGTACCACCTAGATGGGCCCGCAGAGGCAGTGAAGGTAAGGAAGATTGGTAGATGCTGGCAGTAAAATTCTTGCCCAGGTGAGCTGGCCTTTTCCCCCCAATTCTAGGACCGTCTGTGGCCTCAGAGAGGGGGCCACAGTGTGTGGTGAGAGGGCACTGATGGTGTTGAGTAGACTGGATGTGAGAACAACCAGTCCTGTTTCGAAGTACATCTGCAGAAGTTCTCACTGCTAGGGATCCGGCCTTTACCAGTCTCCTTTTGCTGTGAGCTAAGTGCTTGAAGGCCAGTGGGGAGTCCCTAGAAAGGGACTAGGCTGGGGATGAACTCCTAGTGACTGAAGAAGCTTCTCGAAAAAAATCTTTTAAAACAGGAATGCTTAACAGGCAGAGACTGTCCTCCTGCAGCAAAAATACTGTGTAAATCTCGTGACTTGTAAAATGACTAGTGATCAATGGTTTTAAAACATTTTGTCGGTTATACCTGTAATATAAATTTTTATATTAAAAATTCAGTCAAATATAATTGTGGTTCTTCCTCTACCATAACCACTACAATGAAGTGATCTTATAAATGGTACCAATGGTCATACCTGATTAAACACTCATGTTACAAAATGAACTACTGTATTTGACTTGGCATGTAAGTGTCTGACGTTTTCACTGACTCCAGTGTATGTCATTTCATCCACGAGATTAGTAGTAAAGGACTCTGCATGTCTACCCTCCATTGTTTAATGAAACAGCTTATTTCTAACAGTGATGATGAGTACTAGTATAGCTAATAGTTGATTTATCTTCATGAAATATTCCATAACATTCATTGGTTACTACTCTTGAAACAAAACACTTTTAAGCCATATGTTTAAAAAAAAAAAAGAAACTCAAAAAACAAAAACTTAGTTTAACGTAGAGTCGATGAACCCACATACCTGAAGTTACTCTTCCATGGAAATTGTTCTCTCTGTTGGCTTGGCAGCAGAGAGAACAATTCTTATGACGCCAGGCCATCATTCTCATGATGATGATGATGATGATGATGATGATGATGATGATGATAAATGCCTGCCATTTATTTTAGCACATACTCTCTGAAGAACACTGTGGCACTGTTCTGATCTGTTTAATACATTATCTCATTTAATTGTCATTTTGACTCTATAAGGGAGATACTATTGGTATTCCTTTCTTATAACTGAAGAAACCAATACTCAGATGGTTAAGTAACTTGCCATAACTTGCCGAAGAATGTATAATTTGGAAATAAATGTTGAAGGTAAGCCTAAATGACTACAAAGCCCATGTTCTTTTTTTCTTTTCTTTTCTTTCTTTTCTCTTTCTTTCTTTCTTTCTTTCTTTCTTTCTTTCTTTCTTTCTTTCTTTCTTTTCTTTCTTTTTTTCTTTCTTTTTTTTTTTTTTAGATGCAGTTTCGCTTTTATTTTCCGGGCTGGAGTGCAGTAGTGTGATCTCTCACTGCAACCTCTGCCTCCAGAGTTCAAACAATTCTCCTCCCTCAGCCTCCTGAGTAGCTGGGATTACAGGCACACATCACAATGCCCAGCTAATTTTTGTATTTTTTAGCAGAGAGGGGGGCTTCACCATGTTGGTCAGGCTGGTCTCGAACTAGTGACCTCAGGTAATCCACCCGCCTTGGCCTCCCAAAGTGCTGGCATGAGCCACTGCACCCAGCCAAAGCCCATGTTCCTAATCACAGCATAGCTCTAGCAAGTTGCCAGAATAAAAATGGAAAAGAGGGGCATTTGAGAACTTCGGGCTTGTTGCTTCACCCACCTTCAGAGTTCCTGACTCCAGCTTAGATCAGTTGGACCCAATGGTACTCCTTGAACTTGAGGGTAATTTTGAAGGTCAGATTCTGGGAGTGTGTGGAGGCAGCACTGCAAGAGGATGGGAAGAGCCCTGAGGACTTTACCTGCCTTTGATTGTAGTTCCTGGGTGGTTTAGAGGGGTGAAGTTTGAAAAACTCAGACCTGACTTGTACCCATCCAACTTCAGACCTCCGCCCCTCATCACTTCAGTTCAGAACTTGCAAGCAATTGTCTTCCACCTGTTTCTAGAACTGACCTTTTGTATGTACTCTGGTGACTCAGTCCTAGAAGGAAGTTTACTTTCCCATAGTAAGTGGTTAGTAAACTTTCTCCCTGCACAGATGTCTTTGATCATCTGATAGAAGCTGTGATCTCACTCAGAAAAAGATGCACAACACACTTGCATACAACTCATTATTTATAATTTTAAAGGATTTGGAGACTTCCTAAAGCCCATCCATGCTTCCACTGAGCGGTCAAGGAACTCAGGAAGAAATCTTCGGGGATATTCAGTGTCATAGACAAATGTTTTTCAGTACTTTTTTCAAGATTATAAAGCATATTGAAAGCAAGCAAGGTAGGGAAGGAAGGGAGAGAAAGGAAAGGAAGAAAAGAAGACATGAAATGTCAAACAATATCAACACCCTCCACCACCGCTTCTCCTCCAGCTAGAATAACAATTTATGTAAATAATTTTTGAAGATTTGTCTAATTGGGGCAGTTCTAAAAAGTAGGATGGACACTAACATTCAATTTTGTCCGGTTTGCTATTTTGAGAGGAGACTGCAGCCAACAAGCCCTTAATGAACATTTTTTATACTAAACTAAACTTTAGTAACTTTAAGATCTTTAGAAGATGAGAAGCCACACATTCCTCCTGACTCAGCCTATGGTTCTTTCAGCCATTTCCGGCTCCTCGCCCCCTTTTTTTTTTCCTTGTTTTCGCTTGGCTTTGTGATGGTCAGAGTCAAAGATTACCTTAGCTGGGGTAATGTGCTATGGCCAGTCCTTGCCACGGGCAACAAAGGTGGGAAACTTCAGCTCCTCAGAAATCCCATGCGTGGTGGCAACCAGCCCTAAAGCCTCAGCTGTGGATTCCTTTCTCATAGCCCAAGTTAAAAAAGAACAGTGAAGTCATCTGTCATTTTAGTTTCATCTAATATTAGCTTTCCATTCCCAGCTAATTAAGGTGCAATATTTTCTTTAGTCATTCTCCTAGGCATGATTGTATTTAAATAACTTCTCCAGTTTCTTCATGTACTTGTGGAAAATTTTCTCCTTTTCTCTTTATAAGCTAGCAATTTAGTAATCGGCCAATTTTTTAAAAATTGCATGGACTAAAACATCCAAACCCCATCTTTAAAGTCATTATTCTCAGAAACCAGTAGGCACACAAATATGGCCAATGTTTAGTTGCACTAGTTATTAAAAAAATAACAAAACCAGCAATGAGATACTATTAAACAGCACTCCCCCATGAAATTAGCCAACATCTCTATCTAAATCTATATTTATCTGTCCACATCAGTGTTATTGATGTACTTTTCCATTTGTTTACATACATGAATGTAGGAGTATAGAATGCAGGTATACATATTTAGACATTATAGATAGCAGGGTATATAGGCATTTGTGCATCAGAGACACTGTCCTTATCCAAAGAGCCCATGAGTGCTTGTAAAAGATTAACTGCTATCAGCTTGTTAAACACAGGTTCCTGGAACCCACCCTAAAGATTCTGGTGTAGGGCCTGAGAATTTGTACTTCTAACAGGCTCCCAGGTAATGCTGATGCTGCAGATTCAAGAATCATGTGTCAATCAGCCCTGCTTCAGATGAGTCGTTCTCAGGCCTGCTGCACATTAGAATCACCACAGGAGACCTTTAAAAAATTACTGATACCTTTGTTGCACTCTAGACAATTAAGTCAGCACTTCTGAGACTATTTCTCAGGCTTCAGTAGGTTTTAGAAGCTTCACAGGTGATTCTTAAGTACAGTTAAAGTTGAAAGCCATTGCTTTTACACCAGTGAGTCTCAGACGTGGGTGTGAATGAGAATCTCCTGGAGGGTTTGCTCAACAGAAATTTCTGGGCCCCACCCCCAGAGGGTCTGATTCAGTAGATGTGTGATTGACCAGCGACCTTGCACTTCTAACAAGTTCCCAGGTGATGTTGATACTTCTGGTCCAAGGACAACATTTTGAGAGATGCTGCTTTAAAATTTAGACTCTCATGATGTGTGATGGCTGACTGAATCATAGCACTTCCATGGTGCCACTGCAAATTGTCATATTTGGTTAAAATATTGTAGCAATATATATATTAAGAATCATAAACACCTTCATGTCTGTTGATCTAGTAATTCTGCTTTGGAGAATCTATCTGAAGAAAATAAATATGGAAAACAGTTATAAGCTTGATGTTCACAGAATCGATTTTTATAATGGTCAAAATATTATAAAGCTAAAAATGTCAGTAAGTAGGTGATTGGTTTAATAAATCATGGGATATCCCCATAATGGAATAGTCATTAAAAATGATAGCTGTGAAAGTTAGCAACATGGAAAAGCATTTGTGATTTAAATCTGAATAAAAAATGTATAAATGTCGTGACTTACAACCGTGAAAAAGTATACATAGAAAAAATATCAGAAGGAAAGAAACTAAAGCAATAAAAGTCATGCTAAGATGATGGAATTATTTTTTTCTGCCAAATTTTCTTTGTGTTTATCAATTTTGTAACTATAATTGCAACTATATAACAGTGCCATATATGATCTATGACATTATATATATAGTTGTCATCAAATTACTCATTACCATTTCTCTTTGTGATAATGTGGCTTTATCTTGGTTTGAAATAAAATTTCTAAGAATCCTGCATTTGCCTGCAGATCCTAATTGCAACTTTTCCTGAGTGACAGCATATGCCCTCTCTACTATGGCTCCTGCTCAGATATATTCTGAGTGATGCTAATTACTCAGAGGTGACGAAGAAAGAGCTTAAAAGTTCCTATTAGGCAGGAAGCAGCCAAAGGTGGGGGAGGGGGAGATGTTGATTTTTTGGTTTTATGATGAATGATAGAGCATACAATGAAACTCATCTCTATTCACTATGCCTTCAATATCTAAAGGATTTGTAAGAAACTCCATTTATACCCTCATTCTGTACTGTTTCACCAGAGGTTTTGAGAGTTACTTTCCTAAGTCACTGTGTAAGACAATATATAACGATTGAATCCCAATGACTGGAAATCAAATGACTTGGAAATATTATTTCAGGAGATTGCTCAATGTAAGTAAAATAGATCTAAGACTTAGATGGCCTGGGGCAACCTTGCTTTGCAGACCTTTTTATTACTAGATTGCTCTGCCATGAACACCCTCTTCAGCTTTGACCATGCCATCTTTAGGAGTAGACCGTGAGCAGCTCTTGGATATTGCACAGAGCTTAAATTGTCAAAAACGTGTATAATACCACACTTGGTCTTTAAGCATTCCTTAATGCTAGGTTCTTTTCATTGTACCAATCATTTTTATAGGTTATTTTCTAAGCTATTGACACTGATACAATGTTCAGAAATAGGTTGTCCTTGGAACTCAGATGGTTTTTGTACATCTTCAAAATGTTTTCTGTATTTTGGAGGGTATATTTTCTATTATTGTTTTTAATAGAAACATGTTTTGATTTAAAAACAAATTTTACCAATTTCCTTGCTGACTGTCACAGGATAATTTTACGTTACCCTTTCAGAATAATTTGTCTTCTTGCTGAAGATATCTGTGGCTATTAATTATCTTATGCACCTGAAAATGTCATTATTTCCACCCTTTCTAATTAATTAGGGTAGAGAATTCTAGCTTTTTCCTTCGTTCTTTGAAGATATTCTCTACTGTCTTTTGATTCTCTCGCTGCTGCTGCGAAGTTTGCTGCCAACTGATTGTCATTCCTTATGGATAATCTTTCTTTCCTTCTGTAGCTCTTTTTTCTTGATATTCTTCAATTTTACTACAGAATGTATGAAAGCATATTACATTCTGTCTTTTTTTCTTGTTGCATGTCTTTTTCCATCTGAAGACTTAGTTTTTCTCTAATTCTAAAAGAATCCTTAGTTGTTATTCCTTCTGAAAGTTCTATTAGACATATCTGGAAACTTCTCATTAAATCCTGTATGTATCTTAATTCTTTCATAATTTTCCTCCGTCTATACTTCTTTACTCCATGATCTGAGAATTTCTCAACTGTAGCTTTTAACTCGTTAAAATGTTATCTCATAACATTTATGTTCAATCAACTCCTCTGAGAATTTTTAAAAAATTTCTATGACTATCCTTTTTCATTTTTAAAACTTGTAATACTTGTTTTTTAATATAGGCCAATTCTAGTTTTATATTCTCTTGTTTTTGTTTCATAAGCTCTTATGTTTGTTTTATAGTTGCTATCTTCCAGATTTCTCTAAAGATTTTAAGCAATTTTCTGATTGCTCAAATATTTCTCTATCCTTGAATGTAAAATTTCCTTTTGGTTAGAGGTTTTAACCTATATTATATGATTAAAAACAGCTTTGAAAATTATTCTCTCAAGGCACAAATGGGTGGATTAAAAACATTATTCTCCACTTAAAAAATTAATGTACACAGGAACACAGAGATAAATACAAATACTCATCTTTCCATCACTAAAAAAATGTTAAAATTTTGTCATAAATATTTCAAATTATTTTTTAGAGAAGTAGATCTAAATTATATAAGTAGATCTAAATATATCTAAAATATACTTTTATTTATCTTTAACTTCATTCTTTTTGCTTCACATATTTGATCAATCAAAAATTGTTTAAAATCTCTGACAAAATCAAGAAGATAGCAACTTTCTTAGAAAGGCTGATCTTTATCCTACAGTTGGGGATAATATTTCTTATCCACATTTATCCAAATTTGTGCACATATATTACACAGAAATTTATTCATAATTTTGTTTCTCAAAATTTACAAATGTGATATATTGTATACATTATCTGTAGTATTTCTTTAGTCTTAGCCATGTTATTGAGATCTATGATAATACATATAAGTCATACATTCTTGTACGTATCTCACCATAAATATGTCTGAGACTCTCTCAAGACAACATATTTGAAATAGAATTGCTGAGTCATAAGCAATGAACATTGTCAGCTTTGCTAGATACTGGCAAGTTGTTAGCCAAGTGATTGTTCCAATTTATACCCTCTGCCACCAGCAAAATAGAATTGCCATTATTTATGTTGTCATTGATACTTGCATTGCTCATTTTAGTTTTACCACCTTTATTGAGGAACAATTTACATACAATAAAATTCACTAATTTTAATGTACGATACTATGAGTTTTAACAAACGTATACAGTCATGTAACCACCACCACAATTAAGATAGAAAACAGGCCGGGCGCAGTGACTCATGCCCATAATCCCAGCACTTTAGGAGGCTGAAGCCGGTCGATCACTTGAGCCCAGGCATTCAAGACCAGCCTGGCAACATGGTGAAATCCCATCTCTACAAAAACAAAAGCAAAAAAAATTAGCTAGGCATGGTGGTACGTGCTTATAGTCTCAGCTACTCTGGAAGCTGAAGTGGGAGGATCACTTGAGCCCAGGAAGTCAAGGCTGCAGTGAGCTGTGATTACAAAACTTCACTGCAGCCTGGGCAACAGAGCAAGACCCTGTCTCAGAAACAAAACAAAACAAGCAGAACATTTTCTATCACTCCAGTAAGTTCTCCTCATGTATTTTCGTGTTCAATTCCCTTTCCCATTCGTGAACCCTAGCAACCACTGGTCTGCTTCAGTCATCAGAGTTTTCCCTTTTTTGGAATTTTGCTTAACATAATGCTCTTGAGATTCATTCAAGTTGTTTCATATATCAATAGTTTGTTTCTTTTTATTGCTAATCAGTATTTCATATAGATACTCTACAATATATTTATCCACATTGATGGAAATTTGGTTTGGTTCCGGTTTGGGGCTATTATGAATAGAGCTTCTATTTACCTTACAAGTCTTTGTATGGTCTAGATAAATGTTTTGAGCTGGAACTACTAAGTTGTATGGTGAGTATTTAGTTTATCAGAAACTGCCAAGCTATTTTCTGTTATGGCTCTACCATTTTACGTGTCTACCATCAATGTATGGGAGTTCCAGTTGTTCCACATCTTTGTTAACACTTGAAATTGTCAGTCTTCTTAATTTTAGCAATTTTAGTTGGTGTATTCCGCTAACAAATGATGATGTTGAACATCTTTTCATGTGCTTATTTGCCTTAATATAAGCTCTTTGGT
This sequence comes from Mandrillus leucophaeus, assembly GCF_000951045.1. Taxonomy (NCBI): domain Eukaryota; kingdom Metazoa; phylum Chordata; class Mammalia; order Primates; family Cercopithecidae; genus Mandrillus; species Mandrillus leucophaeus. Next base: position 310,538 of record NW_012107698.1, on the reverse strand, counting down.
GAAGTTTCTTTTCAAATCTTTTGTCCATGTTTAACCAAACTGCTTGTCTTCTTAATATTCAGTTGTAGAAGTTCTTTATATATTATGCACAAAAGTCCTTAATAAGATACATATTTTGCAAATATCTCCTCCCAGTCTCTGGTTTGCTTTTTCACTTGTTTACAGTACCTTTTTTAAAAGCTAAAGTTGTTTTTAATTTTTCTAGTTTTAGTTATTATTTTACTGTTTTTTTGTCTATTTTATTTTTTAAAATACCTTTTCCCTTAGAAATTGATATACCCATTTTAGAATACTGATATAGAATGAACAGGTTTTTAAAATCCAATATTTAATTATTAAATACATATCTTACTACACTTAACAATGATATATATTTAAAAGCAACACTAGATTTTGAAATGGTTTGTGGATCTTGGAGGTGAAAGTAAAATTTAACTCTTCAGCAACAGCACTATTTTCTAGGACAATGTTTTCTAGTAGAAATAGAACACAAGCCGCACATACAATTTTAAATTTCCTAGTAGCTACATTAAAAAATTAAACAGGTAAAATTGATTTAAGTAATATATTTTATTTAACATGACATATAAAAAAAGCTATGATTTCAACATGTACTCAATATAAAAATTAATGAGATACTTTATTTCTTTCATATACTCCAGTTAAAAAATTTTTAATGTGGCACTAGCTGCATTTCAAGTGTTCAGTAGCACATATAGCTGGGGGAGGGTACCCTATTGGCCAGGGACGTTCTAGAGAAAAGGCAAACTTTATTTCAATTGAATAAGCTCCTACGGCATCCACAATACTGTACAAAGTGGCAATAAAATATATGAGATTCAACTGTGTAGTCAGGAGAATATAAAAAGTTAATTTCATCTTTGAAGGTTTCCTGGAAACACTATTGGGTAGTTCAGTAAAGCTGTGTTCGATTGTTACATGCTGGAAAGTGGATGTTGATCCCAAAAGATCCTGCTAGTGACAATAACACTTTTATCATTGAATAGAAAGCAGTGAGGAGGCTTGGGCTGGAAACTCCACATCCAAGTTTCTTTTTCCAGGCCAAAGAATTAATAGTTGAGCAATATTATTGTTTAATAATCCATATCAATGGGGCTCTTTTTGAATTGCCTTCATTGGTTTATCACAAAATTCCCACACAATATAATAAACTGGGTGTTCCCTCTTCTTTCCTCACCCTGTTCAACAATCCTCATATATGAAGATTTCCTGGATGACTGCATGCCTATTAGAATGTCTGACGACAAACAATAACTGGCAATGCCATGTACTGACAAGGACTTGATGCAACTGAGACTCTTTGCTGGTATGGAAATAGAAAATGGCACAGCCACTCTGGAAAAGTGTGGCAGTTTCTTATAAAGAAACAAAGTTAAAAAGTTAATATGTTAAACATATATTTATTAAGTGACCCAACAATCCCACTCTTAGGTATTTCCTGAGGTGAAATGAAAACTGAAATTCACACAGCTCAGGGATTGCTAAGGACCGGAGCTGGTGGGAAGCATTGACTATGAAGAAGCACAGGGGAATTTTTTCAGGTGATAGAACTCTACCTTGATTGCACTGGTGGTTGCATGATTGCAGCATTTGTCAAAATGCATACATCTGTACGCTGAAAAGAGTAACTGTTATTGTAGATGTTATTCAACTTTTAAAGAAGTTTTAAAAATGTATTGGATAATTAGTAAATGCTAGGACCAAAAGAGGGTAGGGAGAAAGTATGAAAATAAATACAATACCAATTTATACAAGTAATGGGATTTGACCTGAAAATCAGTGTTGCCTCAATTTAGTTCGACTCAGTAAATTCATATTTGGGTGCCTACCCTGTGTCAGGGATAGATAGTGAAAGACACAGCTGGCTGCTAACTTCAAGAAGCAATGTTCTTTTTTGTGAGACATATGCAGGCATATGATGAACATTTTTATAACTCGCTCTCCTCTGAAGCAAAGCAAATATAGTTCTAAGAATGTTTGCTGCTTGAAAGCAAATCCAAGAATGTTGTTCAGAAGAACACCACATAGTAGAAACTTTTAAAGATTTCTTTATTTCTATATCCTCTCATATCTGGGATGTCATTACTCTCAGAGCGAATTCCCTGAAAGGCAGGTGACATGAAGTAAAAGAATGGCTTTCTACTAGGAGCAATAGAAAGGAAACTATCATGGGATGAGGACGTCCTAAGATATATTGCACATCTTGGTGTTGATGGTTCCGTATAGGCTTCAACTTGACTGACAACCACTTAATCTTGGGTGAATGACTTATTACCTGGTAATGAAACCACTTACTCTGACAACTGAAGACATTGCAGTCCTTCAATCAGCCCAGAAGTCATTCCTGGTGGGAATACAGTGGGAATACAGTGGGAATCTTGGTATAGGTGAATATTCAGACAGCTGCAAAAGTGTTATTTTCTCAGAATGCAACATCCTCTGTGTAGCTTGAGCTTATACACATACACACTATACCAACACTTTTTTCTTTCCATGCCCCTTATGTTGCACCCTTGTATTGTATGCTTTCTCACCTTTTCACTGTGTTCTGCTCTATTGGAAGGAAGCGGGCTTATTAGATACCCAGGTAGATAATAGCAGCTATGTTTGCATAGCATTTAATAGCTTTAGAGTACATTAACCCTCAAACAGCTCTATACAGTGGACAGGGGAAGTCTCATTATCTCAGTTGTAGGAGAAAACAGGAGATCCAGAGGGGTTGTAAGTTGTCCAAGTTGCCCAACAGGAAAAAGATACAATCAGTTCTCAAGTTTGAGTCTTCTGATCAGGGCACTTACCCCGTACGATGATGCCTCAGTATTGATTTTGATTTCAGATGCTGTGGGTGCTGACATATCTTTGTGTGTGTGTGCACATGCATATAATTATGCTAGAAAAAATATATTTTGGAATAAACCTACATGTTATCTGTCCTCCACACTGGAGGACAGGCAACAGACACCACAGTCTCTAGCACAATGTCCATGAATAGGAGTTATGCAAACTGGTGTTAAATCAGGGAATCCTTCCTTCTTTTATTCAAATGCTAATCATTGCCCTCATGTCATTTGATTTTTTAATAAGCAGTTCTGTTGCTAGACATGGAACCAGGGACAGTAGGATGGGAGCTCCCTGGTCTTCTGCGTTGAAGAGGTTAATAGTTTGGGGCCATTTAACAGTTCCATTTAATAGTTTGGAACTGTTGGTTTTGAACTGTTTTTTCATGGTCAGAGGTTCTCACCTCTGCGTCTACTTACAGCAGCAGTGACCTGAGAAGCTTTATATCCACCCTGATTCTTCTTGATTTCAAAGACTTTCCAGGAACGTATCAAACTGGTAAAGGGTTGATGGACTGGTAGCAATATTGATCTTACCAATGTAAGTAGTAGTTATCATGATGCAGTTACTTCAGGGAAAATAAAAAAGGCTCTCAAAAGTGTGAATCATCTTCTCACTGGAATCTATTATGTCTTATATTTTTTCTTCTTGGATTAAAATATCTATCATAGATGTGGGGGAAAATGTGAGACATTAGGCCAGTATCAGTTTTACTTAAGCACATTTCTGGGAAAAGAGACTGACAATAGCTATAAAAATAACTACCATTTATTAATCATTTAATAAGAACCAACCTTTAATACATTATTTTCTTTACTCCACAACAACCTTCTGAGGAAGTTCTGAATGAGAGACTGTGACTTAGAGGTTAAGTAACATTCAACCAAAAAGTGGAAGAGCCCAGTTCAAATTCAGATCTGCCATGGCCATGACTCTGTGACCAAGACCTTTTTCTCAAGCAGATTAAAAAATACGAGAGGCCCTGAGAAAAAACTAAGCATGTGGAGAAATACCAGTTCATGGCAGGTGAAACAGGAGCCACAAGAGGAGGGTGAGCAGATGTGCTTTTAGATTTGAGAAGAAGCAAAGCTTTCACCTGGTAAAAGGGGCTAGAGCAGAAGAGGCTTTGTGAAGGCAGTGGGACCTGAGGTGGGCTTGGAAGGAAAGGTAGGATTTCTGTAATAGACAGGGAAGTTTATCTGTAGCCTATAAATATAAATATGCTTAAATGGAACATTGATTCTGCATTATCAGCAGAGAACAGCACATGCAAATTTTAGCTCTTGAGGTTTTATTTGAAATCATTTCCTGACTCATGGGTCAAAACTCAAGACATTTCTTTCTCTCTCTGTCTCTCTCTCTCTCTCTCTCTCTCTCTCTCTCTCTCTCTCTCACACACACACACACACACACACACTCCTTAAGAGTAACAAGTCTTTGATATTTCAAGGCTTATTTGTTACTGTCAAGCCTAGCTAACCTTGACACTTGGCTGTGAGAGTTTGGAGCTCAGAAGAGAGGTCTTGTCTGGAAAAACAAAATGTGTAAGTCATTGGTAAATATGTGGAATTTAAAATTTGGGCCTGAAATAAGATCACATAGAGAGAAAGGAGCACTATACTCCTCAGTGCTCTGTTCTTGGTTTGTGCTCTACTTTTGCTGGCATTCTCACTGGGCAGGAAGTCTAGCCACTCACTTGGTTTTAACTTGTTAACTTGTTAAAATCAAGTGAGTAACTAGACTTCCTGCCCAGTAAGAATGACTTCTGAATCTACCTCTTTATCCCTGAGTTCTCACCTGAACTGAACTTTGGGCTCAGAATCTCATGGCTGACTGGGAAATCCACCAGGGATTTCCACAGTCCTCTCAAGGCAAAATGCGTCAACTGAACTCATCATTGCCATCTCCTTCTCAGCTTCCCATTCCACTCTGCCACCCTTGCTTCCCTGAGTTACCTATCACAGTGAATTGCTGCATCTACCCAGATTCCTGAGCTGGAAGCATAGAATCCTTCTAGAATCCTTCCACATCCAATAAAAACTAAGTTCTATTGATTTTCTCTTTTCCACCTCTCTAATCTGTCCAATTCTGTGTTCCTATTGCGACTGCCCTGGCTTAGGCTCTCATCAACTCTTTCTGAATTCTTGCACCATCTCCAAACTGATGTTCCTTACTTCTGCCTTGTCCATTGTCTTGCAGCCACTAGAGTAAACAATTTAATAAAAATTCAATCATGGCATTCCCCTCTTAAATTCCTTTAAAGTGTCACTCTTACCTTTCCTATAAGACAAAGTCCCAGCCTCTTAACATGCATCACCAAGCTTTATGTGACTTGACCCCTGTACACTGGCCTTGTTTCCTCTACATTTGCTTTAACTGTACCTCTCATTATATTCATGCATGTAGCTCAACAAATGCCTTACCTCAGTTTCCTTGCTGCTTTTTCCTTTTAAAAAATACTCTTTCCCTACTTCTTGGCTTGGCTATTCCTACTAATTCTTACCAACAAAATTATACTTAAAAAAAAAACCAAAAAACAAAAAACAAAAAACAGGAAAGCCTCTCTATACCCCCAATGACGGCTGTGCCCCAACAGCACTCTTTCCTCACCATGGTGGGTGGAAGTGATTTGTTTTCAAAGCCTGTCTCTTCCTCCACATGGGAGTTCCGAAGCTAGGAAATCTATCTCATTCACCTTTGCATGTGGAGTTCTGCACCTTACTTGGTTCATGGCAAGAACTCAGCAAATATTTAATGAATTAAATGTCTGTCTAAGTAGGAACAATGGAGGCCTCTGAGTGTTTGGTATGTACAGCAAGTATTTCATGAAGGTGATAGGAGTAGGGAAAGTTCTAGTTCATGTCTGGAGGAGTAGGTATTCATGGGACTCCTTTGATTTGGCACAGGATAGACATCACATACAGCCACTGCAGGGCAAAGTCAAAGTCAAGAGGAGGTGGTTCAGAGTTAGAAAAGGATGAAAGGACATTGCATGGAAATATTTATTTTTCTAATGCATATGTCTCATTCACATATCTGGTTCATTTTGAGATTGTTTTAAATAATTATGAGTATTTGCATAGCTCCTCATACTTTATATAGGTTTTTATTTCATTACGAAATCTTTTTTGGACTGATTTCCCAGCATCTTACCACTATACCTAGGAGTGATGTCTCCCTACTTTACGCCCCCTCTATACTTTGTCTGTTATGCTCCTTTCTGTCTATGTGATCTTATTTCAGGCCCAAATTTTAAATTCCACATATTTGCCAACGACTTACACATTTTGTTTTTCCAGACAAGACCTCTCTTCTGAGTTCCAGACTCTCATAGCCAACTGTCAAGGTTAGCTAGGCTTGACAGTAACAAATAAGCCTTGAAATATCAAAGACTTGTTACAATAAAGTTTTATTTCTTGATCATGTCTGAGTTCAATGCTAGTTGAGTAGCTCTCCTCCAAGATGTAACTTAAGGATCCAAGCTTCTCCCATCTTTTTATGCTGTCATAATACATATAAAAGGCAGTGTGGGTGATCAAGTGAGACATGACACTACTGTCTGCTGAGTTGCTTCATCAAATATCTCACAGTAATCTTTGATTTATCGCCATCTCCATATCCACTATGCCCTGCCATTAACTATTCTTCCAAAATGTTTCTTGAATCCATCTTTATTATCATCCCTATTCCTGTTTAATTCAAGACCCTACCATTGCTTGCCCAGATGACCATAGAATTTCCTGCCTTTTCTCTGCCTCTCTACAATCTAGTTGCCCATGCAGCAGCCAGAGATCTTTTTAAAACCTAAATCAGGCCCTTTCCCACACTTGCTTAAAATATTTCATTGATTTTTCATTAAACTTTGAATAAAATAAAAACTCTTTGCTATGTTCTACAAAAGTTTGTGTGATTCACCCCCACTTACCTCTCCATCTTCATCTTACATCATTCTCCCCCTAACTTACTATACTTAGGTTATGCTTGCCTTCTTTATATTACTAAAATAAGATACCCTTGTTTTTACCTTGGGCCCTTTAAGCTCATTCTTCACCCTATCTGAAACACTCTGTCTCCAGATCTTCTTGTGGTTGGTACCATCATATTATTTGGATCTCAGCTTAAATGTCACCTCCTCAGAAAAGCCTTATATGATTATTCATTCTAAAGTCACCCCTGAATCATTTCCTGATAACTTATAGCTCTTCTCAATGTCTAAACTTATTGAGGTATTTATTTGCTTGTCTGTTTATTGTCTCTCTCTCCTTCCCTCAATTAAAGTGTAAACTTTAGAAGAACAGTGTCTTTTTGTTTGCTTATTTATTTTTTAGCTGGTGTATTCCCCAAACCTACAGTAGTCCAACACACAGGAGACTTACTAAATATCCATGAATGTGAATAAACAACATCCACAACTATTTTTGCACATTTCTTACATGTCTACTTCTGTTACATTCCATGGTTCTTGAGGACTGAGTCCATCATTTTATTTGCTTCTTAAATCAGGTAGACATATTTGGATGAATCTTAAGACTGATCTGGTATATTGATCCAGTTTCTGTTGTAGAGAACAGCATCTAGTCTAGCTAGTACAATTAGAAGGGAGCTTATTAAAGGGTAGTACAGGTTTACTAAATTTAAGAGGGCTGAGGAAATAGGCTCTGGATTGAATTTGCAAGAGCATCTCCAAAATTTCCACTCTGGAACCATGTCACCAAAAGAACCACTAATTTTTGTGTGACAAGAAGTTACTTATTGAATTCAGAAACTTCCACTTTAGCTGCTGGTTTCAAAATCATGGCCCCATAGCCACAAGCAGGAAGCATCCAACATCAGTAACCTTTCATAATCTTAAATCCTTTGCCCCTACTTCTGTCAGCTCCAGAGCCATATCAGGCCCATTATAATCCATAACAGAAAAATGAATACTCTGAATCCTGATTCTTGGTACTCAGAAAACTAGAATGCTGGGACCTCTGTCAGAGCTGCCACAAAACAACCCTCTGCAAATGTGCCTACTAATGGAGGCAACAGAAATAAGACTTTCCTTGCCTGCCCCTTCTATATCTCATAGGAGGGCATTCTGATTGGTGGAATCTAAACACTCTTTGAATCCTAGCTGCAAGGGAGTTTCTAAAATGTAATAATAATGTGTTTTTCAGCATTCTAGTCTCTGTAGTATGGTGGGCACTCTAAAAGACGGATAGAAAGGATCCTGAGGGTCAATCTACTATATTCATCAAAGCTATGGTTGTCAGGCCATTGTCATATTAGTTTTCTATTACTGCATAACAAATTATTTTAAAACTTAATTCAAAACAGAAAACTATTATTATCTTATAGGTTCTCAGGGCCAGAAACTCAAGAATATGCTAGCCAGTGGTTCTGACTCAGCATCCCCAATGAAATTGCTTGACTGAGGCTCAAAGATCCACTTTCAAAATGACACTCACATGATTATTTGCAGGAGCCTTGCTGGCTTTTAGCAAGAGACTTCAGTTCTTCACTTGCTGGGATGCTTCAGTTCTTCATCTTTATAGGCTTCTCCATAAAGCTGCTTGATTGTCCTCAAAACATGATATCTGGCTTTCCCAGAGCAGGAGTTCTAAGAGAGAGAACCAGGAGGAGGCCACAGCATTTTAAAACCTCATCTTGGGGAAGTCACAGACTCTCACTTCTGCTATATTTTATTTGATAGAAGGAAGTCACTAACTCTAGACCATTTTTAACAGAAGGGGAATTAGACTCCACCTTTTGAACAGAAGAGTATTACAGAATTTGTGGACATGTTTAAAAACCACCATGGTTACCTTTACCTATCAAGGGTTGACAGTGCACAGCGATAGAGATTAGGATGGAAATTTTAATGGAGAAGCAGAGAGAGACAGTAAACAGATAAGCAAATAAATGCTACAGTGAAGGTTGACTCAGTGAGGGGTGAACTTTAGGGTACAGGATGAGTCTTAGTGGTCTATGTCAGTCAGAGTAATTGTATATCCCCAGCACCTAGCATGACATAAATGCTTAAGACTAGTGAATGAATAAAGGAAGGAGTGAAGGACTTTTTGAATAGGTGATGGCTGGATGAATACATTCTAATTTTTAGGATCCTAAATCATAATTAAACTAATCCTTCAAATATGGTGTTTCACATGGCCCATCTGGTTACATTTAGGTCTGTGGGTTGTTTCCTTAACAAGACAAGCATTTCAAACACTCCAAATATTGTGGAAGACTAATTTGAAACCCCCATGCATCTGTTATTCAGAATCAGCAAATAGAAGCCCCAGTCAAGCGCAGGTCAATCACCCCACATGCTCTAGATGTTATTAAGGAGACAGCCATTACTTTTGAGCAGCAGAAAATGTGCTCATGCTCTTGGCTCAGCAAATTCAGATGGGAGGAAAGGTGACTGTTACTGTTCTATCTTACTTTTTTCTTCAACAGACTGAATTGCTATTTTTGAAAAGTTGCTTCCTGTCTAGCAAGATGCAGTTAATGACAGAGCAGCAAATTTCTCACTCATCAATCTGAACTAGCAGGTCTAAACCAGCACAGCACTTTTGAACGTGCTGCTGGTGAGAGAAAACGAGATGTCAGACTGGTCATCTTTGAAAGGCTTTCTTGAATCACATGGCTAGGTTTCTGAAGAGGGAAAAACAAGCCTCAAGGTGAGGGCATTCTGTAGCTCTGGTGATGAGTTCTGAGAACTTCATTGAGCTCCCCATTAAAATGCTGGCATTGGGCATCAGGTCTTGTGATTTGCCTCAAAGTTTCTGCTTTGAAGACACTGGATTAGACAAGCTATTATAACAGAATTTGTAAAAATCTAGATAATGTATTATACAGCTAAATAAAAGCATTTCCAGCATTTATTTTATTCAGCATGTATTTACTGAGCTCTTATTAGAAACTTGCTGATGTGCTAAGCCCTGAGAATGAATACAGGGTAACAGAAAGAAAAGGCTATTGCCTCTGTGGCTCATAAAGGGCCAGCTTTTTATTCTTGACTGAAAACCCAATACAGAACCCAAATAAGGCCTTGGACTTTTGAGCTCTACTTGGTCTGGCCCAGAACTGGAAGATAACTTGCTTTTGATAGACTCTTTGGAATGAAACCAAGGGGGCTATTGCCTAAAGCTACCTCATTCGACTTGTTGCTCTGCTTTCAAATTCATAAGCAAGTACTGTGAAAGCTGTGACCTCACGTCCTTTTCAATGAACTTGTCCCTGCTACAGGCCCTGTGACCAACACGGCAGGGCTTTGCTCCTGGTGCACCACGCTCCGCGCGGTCAGGCGGCCACAGGCCATACTGTAACTGTCAGTCCATAGGATGAGTTGGAATTGTCCATGCTGTAGGTGGCGGGAACCTAGAGGTCGCTCTGTTCTTAACGGCAGACTTTATCAGGGAAGCTCAAAGGATGGCACAGGGTCCGTTTCTCAGCATGGTTCCCTTTGGATGTGAGCACTGTCTCACAGTGTCCGTCGGTGTCCTTCTCTTCATGGTCACAAACAAGCTGCAGCGTCTGACGCCTCATAATTCTCACATTCTTGTCCTGAGTGAAAGCTTTTCTTCCCTAAGGCTTCAGCAAGCAGGACCTAGAATCCCACTGCTCTGATTGGCTACGTGCCCTGTTTTAAACCAATCACTGTGGCCGGGTGGGTGGGACACTATTAAGCTTAAGCCAATGAGAACTCTTCCACCGGAGCTGGGCGTGGATTAGTCCATCCAAACTACCGACCAAGGCAGAGGGAGAGGTGATTTTTTAAAAGGAAATGTGTGCACCATTTGAACAGGAATAGTTATGGATGCCTCTGCCACCATCGTTGGTGCTCCAGCTTTTTTCTTTCTTTCTCTTTAAAAAATACTTTGTCCGGGCGCTGCGGCTCATGCCTGTAATCCCAGCACTTTGGGACGCCGAGGTGGGTGAATCACCTGAGGTTAGGAGTTCGAGATCAGCCTTGCCAACATGGTGAAACCCCGTCTCTACTAAAAATACAAAATTAGCCGGGCGTGGTGGCCCATGCCTGTAATCCCAGCTACTTGGAAGGCTGAGGCAGGAGAATTGCTTGAACCTGGGAGGTGGAGGTTGCAGTGAGCCGAGATCACGCCATTACACTCCAACCTGGGCAACAAGAGTGAAACTCTATCTCAAAAAAAAAAAAAAAAAAAAAAGAGTTTTAAGAACAACTCTAGATTTTCAGATTTACGAAAAAGATTGGTGAGAGCACAGAGAGTTCCCATATTTCCCCTATTCCCAGTCCCAATTTCCCCTATTATTAACATTTTACATTTTGTAGTACTTTTGTTACAATTACTGAACCAATATTAAGACATTATTATTAAGTACGGCCTATACGCTGAGCAGATTTTATTTTTGCCTAATGTCTTTTTCTTTTCGAGGCTTCCATTCAGGATACTTCATTACATCTAGTCATCCTGTCTTGGCTGTGGCAGTTCTTTTACTTGCCTTGGTATTTCCCCCTTCTCCTTGTGACTTAAAATCGAGGGTTAACTTTACTAAATCAATGTGCCCAGCTCATGGTAGGAGTTGGGGAAATTATTTGTTGAATAATAAAAGCTAACTTTTATATTCTCAGTTCTTTTAATGGTTTTAGGAATGTTCCCTCCATGGGGATTTATACCTTAAACTAGAATCTGATTGAAGCCAGAGGCGACAATGCTCTAAGCATGAAATTACAGGTTCAGTTGTGGGGGAGGAGGTAGTGATGGGGTTGGGAGAGGGAATATTGTATTTAGTCTTTGGGGACTTCATGGCACATCTGAATTCATACTATAGATGCAAGCCTCTATAAGGTTCCACATCATGGGGCAGAACTTTGACGTGGTAGAGGATAGAATGCAGAAGATAGCAACTATGGTGGTATGTTTGGGAGGGAAAATTACTAGCCAAAAATATAACAGTGATTACAGGTAACTTGCTTCATACTGTCAAAGGAAAGGTAAATTTGGAAACAGAGGGTGCGATTCAAGTACATGAGAAAAAGTTATAGAGATATGTTTGTATTTTTCATAGCCTTTGAGGCTAGGGACAAGGAGACAAGGATTGCTAATATTTTTTATTTCGGTTTAGCTATCTATAATTAACAAATCAACGTTTAGTCCTTTACAGTTTGCTAACAGCACCTATAACCTTTAGCACTGGAACGTTCAAGACCAGTATTGTTCTAGCAAATTTTGGCTCTTTCATCATTTTACTCTGCACAAACTTCATCCTCTGGCACTAGAGGGAGATAGTGACAGGTGATTCCTGAAACTGATTGGAGTAAGCAATGAAGCTTTAGAAACTCACTGTGTGTATTTTGCTGCTCTAGGGTCGTTTTAGTGGCTGATATACTCCCACCCACCACAGCATCTTTGCCAAATAACATTAGTGTTTAGTCTTTGCCAAGAGTAGGAATTTTTAGTCCTCTTTCAAGAAGACTCATGTTTGGATAAGGCAGAGGCTGTCACCAGTCGTTGCCATTCTAAAAAGAGGCATCTGATCTTCTGTGGATCCAATCTGAAGCTCAGACAAACCATGAGCACACCTGTGAAGCAGGCAAACCTGGTCTTCCAAGTCCTAATTGTTCTTTTCCCTCATTGTTGAATTCTGATCTCTGCATCCTCAAGTCAGCACTTGTGCTAGGGTTTTTCAAAACTCACTCAGGAAAGGGCCTAACACACCCATTTGTATCAAGATAGGAATGCCTGAAAATATTCACCCTTTATCAAGAAGTGAACCCTTAATCATAAAGATTCAGGCCTCAGTGGACTGTGTCTCGGGCATGGAGGATAGATACAGTTTTAGGCAGGATCCCTTCCATCCCAGTGTTCCTGATGTGTAGCTGGCCCTAAGGACCAGTTCCCTGTGTGTGACCAGAGGATTAGCACCTTGCTCAGCTGCAGTGGGCGGAAAAACCTCTCCTTTCTCAATTAAGACTCTTCTGGATTTGTGCCATCATTTGATCCTGGGATCTTGCAGTTCTCTCAGCATATAATCAAGAAAAACAGCCATCTGTCTCACTGCCCTGTGTTTCAAATGCAAGTTTTCAACTCAACAAACATTTCCTGAGCACCTACTTCTGCCAGGGCATGTTTAAAGCTCTGGGCTAGATTTGGTAATGCTGACTTCCGAGACTTACAGTCTCATTAGGGAATGCATTCTTCTCTGGTAATGGAAGGACACATGAGTGTTAAGGTGAAGCTGAGGAGAGGGGTATGAATCATAAGTAGGAAGGACTGCTTCAGAGGCAGCTGGAAGTTTAGCGGTGCCTTGTTGGAATAGACAGGAATTGATGGATAAAAGGAAAGTCATTCCTGGCAGTAAGACTAGCTATGAGGTGCATGCTTGGGTGAAGCTATAGCCAAAGGGAGGTCATTGGAGTCAGCATCCTGGGGTCATTAAGGATGCAGCACTGAACTCAGATGGACCTGTGTCCTGGTTCTAGCTTCACTGCTACCTTGGACATTTTGCTGAATTTTCCATGCCTCATTTTCCAATATGAGAAATGTGGATAATAATAGTAGCTACCTTGTAGGCTTAATGTCAGGAGTAAAAGAGATATTTAGGATAAGTTCTTGGAAAAGTTCCTAGCACATAGCAGTGGCTCAAAAGGCGTTCTTGTATAGTTAGGGGAACATTCGACATTGTACCAAATAAATCTCCACATTGCAGTGCTTAACACAATCACTATTTTTACTCATATTTCAGTCTTATGCAGATGTTCCTATTCTCAGGGATTCTTCAATTCAATGACTTTACTGCCCCAAGGAATCTCAGTGCCCTTAATATGTAGTCAACAGGTTGGAATGGGGAAAATGCAACTCCTCTCAGCCTTTACCCAGGCCTGAAAATAACATATTTTTTGGTGGAAACAGGTTCCACGGCCCTAGTTAGATGCAGTAGATAGTGAGAAACATAGTTCCTGGCTAGATGGTGGCTTCCCAGCACCAACTGTAGGCTCAGGATGGAGGAGCATGGGTTTAGGTGTACAGTTAGCTATCCCTACCTCTGTTAGTTAAGATGATGAAGAGGAGGAGGAGGAGGCTGGGGTTGGATCATGGAGCATCTTGGTTTACAGACTGAGGATCTAAGATGATTTTGTCTAAAAACATTAGGGTTTGGGGGACAGAAATGGTATATCTCATTAGACACCATCTGAAATTCATTGCTCAGTTTTTATTTTTCTTCAGGGTGGGAGTGTGATACTTCCTGAGGCTGACAGAACAAGTGGTCATCGTGTTTTCCCTGTCATTGCTGAAATGAAGTGGGCGATGGGATTTATAGCCTATATAAGGCTTTGAGTCAGTTTACTAGAGTGAGTTCATGTAGAGGGTTAGCCAAATAGCCCTCCAAGTTGAGAAATAACAACACTGCAGTTTTATCTCTGCTTTTATCTGAGGAGCTGCAAAGTACTTTACAAAGCCTGACAGCATCCCCCTAAGGTGACTAATATTATAGCTATTTTAACAGGGAGATTTTATCTCTGGTACAAGTTAGTATAAATCCATTCTGGAAATATTCTGGCCAAGGTTAAAAATTCTTTTCAAGAAACAGAGGCAGTTGGACACAAGCTCTGTTTCCCATTCTTCCCATTAGGGACTATATAGAAATCTGTATTTTATCATTATGATGATTTTCTTGTTGGTATCTTTGGTACATTCCTCCATAAAGGAGACCAGTGAAGCCACTGAAACCCTTCCATACATTTTCATCAGAAAATGATTTCCCTTAGGAAACTGACCTTTCCTCCTCAAAGAAGTGACAGTCCTGTAAGTCCAAGAGGTGAGAGCAAAATCTATGCTCTTAGCAAAGTTCATGCATGACTTTATGCCAAAAGCTTTAGTGGGACTTTGCTGTCCAAGGTGTCTTTGTAGATGGTAAAATCAGAATTTTGGCTCTTTTATGCATACCCTCCCTGGTATCTCTCTCTTTTCAAATTTTATTAATAATTTATGTGCTTCGGAGACAGACAAACCTCTTTTATAATCCAGGCATTGCTACTCCCATCAAGGGCAATTTGGGGTGGGGGGCAGTTTCTCTTGGTCCATTACATACAAAACTTATATTCTGGTGCTGTAGGACCAGTCCCACAGACTCTGAGATGGATATTTGCATGCAGGGAACTTATTGAGGAGTGGTTTTATGAACCACATATATAAAAGAGTGAAGGAAACAGAGCTGGGGAGAGGTAGATATTGAACTGTGAAGCAATTGTGACAAAGATCTCAGCTAGTCCTACTAGGAACTCTGGAGCTAGCATGGCCCTTCAGAGTTATTTGGAGTTGAGATTAAAGGACCCGGTTTTTGATCAGCCATTGGAGTTGATTGCCTGTAGAAGGGGGCAGAACCTTAGGCAAAGAGGCCCTCTTCAGCCAAGAGCAAGTCCTGAGAGAAATTCTATTGTGCATTATCAGTGGCCAGTGCCTGGCATCTGGGGAAATGTGTGTCTTTGTCCTGAAGGGTGGCCTGGACAACACACCACAGCATGTACTACAGGTTATTCCTTGCATGCTTGGGTCCACTGTCTTGAAATATTAAGTTACCTCATCTGGGAACAGGTCCTAAAAAATTCCAATTAGCCTCTCTCAAGGGGAGACTTACAAGAAGAAGGTTAGAAGAAGAACCTCAGCTGGTCTTAGAGTCACAGCTGACTCTCACCATTTACCTCCTCTACTATCCATTCTAGTTTCCTCTCATCCTCAGCTAGCACTTTTGTAAGTTAAAGTGGCTTATCTTGTGAGGCAACCCAGACTGTCATCTCTAAGGGGTCTTAAACACTGGCCGCCATCCTTTTCAGTCTGTAACTGCTGCATTTGACCTTCAAAATTGGGTAGGAGAATATAGACAAATATCCTAGTAGAAACATGATCAGAAGAAAATCTCTCTCTCTGCAAACCAAGACCTACAGACCTAAAGAGCTTAGAGTTGTGAAGATGAGACACAATTTCTCCAAGTGGGTTACTAATAGTGGTGATAGTGGGACCAATTCTCCATCTACCTATTGGTTCCAGATCCATAAATTCCAAGTATTGGTGCACTGGCCTCGAAAGGTGTTATGTCCAAGGTGATACCCCAGGGAGTCTTCCAAAGATCAGTTAAGTCCAGCAGCTTCTGGGATGTTTGATATGTGATAGGAGCAGTAGTCCCATATTCATTTGAGTATACCCATATGAGTATGCCTGCTGCTGGACCTTCTTCACTCTGAAGTGGTTTACTTGGTTTAATGTGATGTTACTTGTGATTCCATGTTGGTGGATCAAAGATGCTGTAAGATATTGTATAGTAGTACAGGCTGAGAACTTATGAGCAAAGGAAGAAAATCTATACCCAAAATATGTGTTAATTCTAGTCAAAATGATTCACTACCCCTTTCTATTAGAATGTAATCAACTTGCCACCAAGGGGATATTTGGTCTTCTCAAGGGATGGTGCTTCACAGAGGATCACTGGTCCTTTTCACTGGCAGGCGGGACATTGGTCAGCAGTGAAAGCTAGGTAAGACTTAGTACAAGGGACCTCATGATGTCTTGCTTATGTGTACTCTCCAACTCTACCACCAAGGATATTTTGTTTTGTGACTGTTGTGCCAAAACTAGTATGGCTGATGACAGAGGCTGGCTTACATCAAATCCTGTCTACTTGATTTTCAAGGGGTATACATGTCTAGAAATCCTTCAGACATTTTGATATTTCTCTTCCCTCTGTGTATGGTTACTTGAGTAAATGGCCATAGGTCTTTTGGGGGAAGAACTGAGGAAGTCATTACCACAAACACTTGCTGTGGTCCAAAATCCTTTTGCCCAGTAACTCAGCCTGTTTTTCAGTCATTGAGCTCTAGTCTGAAAACTTGCAGATATGAAAATTGATGAAAACTGTGTGAGGGATTTTTATTGAAGAATTATCCTTGACCTACTGATAATCCATCCTTAATTTCTCTTGATTACTTGGCTATGCAATATCCTGGTTGGCTGCTATCTATCTTGCCCTGGAGACACTGCATTCTACTAACCATGTTGATAGCTCTCTGTATGTTAAGTGCCGCTGGTAGCCATTCTGACTTCACCATTTGCTATGATAATTGTACCCACCTTGTTTCTGATGATTCAGTGGCATCATCATGTCTCTATGTTGGGATACTGTCAGATCAATTGCTGTAAGGGAGCCCAACACTGTTGTTCTATAACAACATCTCCTACAATTAGCCCTAGACTAGAGAAGGTGGTCACTGTCAAGCTTCTTGATGCGCTTGCAGCTTGATCAGCAGCACATTTCTTATTTTAGATGCTCAGAATGTCCTCTGATCCCTCTGGGTTCACTAAACATAGTTGACTGATGGGTTTTCTAGCCTTGCATAATGTATCTATTTTATCATCCTACTTCTTTGAGCCGTTTGATCTTTTCTTCCATCTTTTGCTGTGGCAATTACAGCATGACTTATTGTGAACCACGTAAGTTTCCTAGAGTCATCCTACCAGCATATTATTACCATCCCCCAAAGTCCTTGGCAGGATTTAAATTCTGTATCACAACCGAGTGCAGGTATGGTGGCTTACACCTCTAATCCCAGCACTTTGGGAGGCCGAAGTGGGTGGATCACGAGGTTAGGAGTTTGAGACCAGCCTGGCCAACATGGTGAAACGCTATATCTACTAAAAATACAAACATTAGCTGGGCATGGCAGTGTGCAACTGTATCCCAGCTACTTAAGAGGCTGAGGCAGGAGAATCATCTGAACCCGGGAGGCAGAGGTTGCAGTGAGCTGAGATGACACCAGTGCACTCTAGCCTGGGCAACAGAGCAAGACTCTGTCTCAAAAAAAAAAAAATTCTGTATCACTGAAGCACATTTCCATATCTATAAATTCTTCTTTATTCAACCTCATTTGTTCTCCTTGATCCAGCAACCTGAGGATCTAGTCCTACCTATGGTGCTGACTCTGCTGGTACATATTGCTAGTTCCTGTGCTCTTTCAGGGCATAGTGCCTTTCCTCTCTTAGGAGACCCAGCACTTCCCCAGCTGGTTATGTTAGCGCTTGACCCTGGTTATTGGTTTGGTGGTCAAGAAGGGAGATGTGGGTAGACACTGAGGAAGCACATGTTGTTGTTCAAGTAAATAGTCTCAGCAGTATTATTGTCAAGCAATGGAGGAGTGGCAGCCTTTAACAGGGAGGAGTGGGCCTATTTTATAAGCTGAAATGGTTCGGTGGGATCTGGGGTTCCAAGATTTTCAAATATGCCAGACCTGATGTCCCTGGTATAAGTCTCAGGGTCTTATTTCTTTCCAAACAGTACCTTACTATTTAGTTGAGAACTTGCTAGATTAGTGAATTCAGCCTTCTCTGAACACAGCTATCCTTATGATTAAGTACTCGCCTGGGGTTCTTCAGCATCCAGTACACCTGGTATAGACCGCTTAATCTTCCTAGTTGAGCCTGAAACATAAAAGCTATCACCCCCGTAGTTGAATTGAGACTTGAAGGTCTATCGGACCATCTCTTGAGAAGAAAAGGAAAATCAGTCTTTATTTTTGTTGATGGGTCCTCAGTAGCAGAAAGATAAGATACCAGTAATATCTCAGTAATTCACCCTATTGCTTGTTAAGTGGACATTACAGTGTCTTGCATAGGATAAACACCAAATGGTGACAATCAGGATAATAATATCAAACCTTTATTAAGTGTTTTCTCTGTGCCAAACACTATTCTAAGTTATTTTCAAAAATTAATGTACTTACCCTACAATTAGCCCTGTGTGGCAAATAGTGATATAATCCCTATTTTTTAGATGAGGAAAGTAAAATACAATGACATAAGTAAATTTCTCAAGTCCACACAGCTAAGCAAGTATTGGAGCTGTGATTTGAACCTACGCCTAATTTCAGAGCCCATGCTCACAATCAGTACAGTATTTCACTCCAATTGCTAGCAAATGGTAGCTATTATTTTTACTATATCTTCTAACAAGTCTCTGATATATAATAATGTTATAAGAAAGGACTTTGTTAGAATTTACATTTGAATCTACATTTTAATGGATGGAACCCATTTTAAAATGAGAAATCCTAGGTCTTTAGTGTCTTTCTTTAGGGATATGGCTCCCCAAATTGGTGTCTATTAGAATCGCCCGGGTACCTTTTAAAACTCCCAACACTCAGGCCACATGCCAGAACAATTTAGTCAGAATCTCTGGGAGTAAGACCCAAACATCAGTATTTTTTGGAAGTTCTCCAGGTGATTACAGTATGCAGTCACATTTGAGAACTGATGTTCTGGGCCCCATCTGCCACTCTGCCTCACAGCTGGGCTCTGCACTTGGCTTTCTTCCCTCTCCACAGGGTCTTCCCAAGGGAGCACATTCATTGTCTACAACTGTAATGGCTCATGTCTCTTTCTTAGGTCCCAGTAATAAGACTACCCCTATGAAGTAGACACATTATTAATTCCCATGTTTCAGAGAAATCAAGGCGCTGAGATGTTATGTAACTTACCCAAGGTCACAGACCTAGGAACTAGTAGAGCTAGGATTCAAACCTAGGCATTCTGATTCTAGTTCATGTGATTGACCATTAAACAAAACCACTACTTACTAGACATAGATATCTCCATCCATTGCTTGAATTTTACGTGCCAAACTAAACTCTAATTTCCCTTATATCCAGCCTTCTGTGTCCCACCCACCCCCTAAAGATGAAAACAAATGTTGACCATTTTCTGCACTCTTTGTCTTCATTAAAGGCACCTGGTTGGTCTTCCCACCTAAAATTTAAGATTGATCCTGATTTCTTCTACTTCCTTTGCCACTTGTATGTAAGCAGTCTATCAGAACATTAGGCAGAGATGAAACTATGAGCTGAAAATATGAGCTGACAGGAGGGACCAAGGCTTTTCTGAATGAGCAGTAGAATCTGACTGAAGTGAGGAAGTGGGTGTAGAAAGTCCAGTAAGAGCTTCATAGACGAAGTGAAGAGTAATTAAATACTAAAATTTAATCAGTTGTTACCTCCTATTGATTCTGCTTCTTCAAAATTTCCCACATCTGTCATTTCTCCATTGTCACTGCCATTGCCCTAATTCAAACCTCCATTCCCTCTCTCCTAAGCTATTGCTCTCGTTTTTAACTATTCTCTCCTCCTTTCAATCTGTCTTTGATCCAGTTAAAGCTGGCTGAAACACAGGTCTGGCCATGGCATCCAAGCCTTCCCTGGATCAGCTGGTGAGAGGAACATTTCCAAATGCAGGGACAATTTGCATAGAATATTAGAAAACAGAAAATAGTGTGCATTGATCCAACAGATTTTCTCCTGAAGGAATAGACTATACAAATAAAAAGTCTAGTTATACCTTGCAGATCATAGGATCCAGAACAAAGGGTCACAAACTCAGTTGCTTACAGGGCCAAGTAGGAAAGTATGGGGGTTAAGGGAAATGAGGGAACTGAGACAAACTGCAGAGTTACAGCCCTGTGCAAAGGGAGCAGCTGCTCTCAAGCACATTGTTACCTTGTGATACTGTGGACCCAATGTGGTCAGCTTTACCCATTTTTTTATCAGAAGCAAGAAATTCAAATTTAATATGATATCTTTTGGTTTTTAAATGTTAGAAACCAAATCAATTTTTTTTTTTTTTTTTTTTGCTATTATAGCACACACAAACAAACTATGCCCATGGGCTGATGTGTTCTGTGGCCTCCAGTTTGCAACCAGTGG
>NW_012107698.1:186982-289919 GCF_000951045.1 Mandrillus leucophaeus | reverse complement strand
ACACACAAACAAACTATGCCCATGGGCTGATGTGTTCTGTGGCCTCCAGTTTGCAACCAGTGGTCTAAGGAAGGTTGTTTTCTCCTCCATGTACTCTGACTCTCTGGTTGACTTATAAATACCCTAAGGCCATGAATTTTAAAAGTAGGTCCTAATGAAAAGTGCTTTCCAGCAATCTCTGAAATGAGCCTTTATCCTATTAAACAAAGAACGTGTGGCAGAAATTGAGAAGTTTCCTCAATGGTTATAGGGTAACTAGATGGACTGTGAAATTTTAATCAAGTAGAAAAGCATATGTACTATGCTTTTTTCTGTACCACCATTTCCTTGCAGAGGCAAGTTTCTCTGATTCTGAACAACTGGAAAAGAAGAAGGGAGAAAATAATGGTATCTAACATTACTGAGTGTCTAGTATATGCAAAGCATGCTGGTTGGTACAATAAATATGGTTTTTAGAAATGTTCCTGAGGGAGCATTTACTTCCTCAGTGTATTCTTCGTATAAGCAATAGGCTGACATTAGGATGTGAAGACAATGATGAAAAGCTGTTATCTTTGCCATTGAGATACCAGTAGTTAGACTGTTAGGTAAATGGAAAAGAGAATAATTTCTGTCATCAAAAAAGGGAGTTCAATGAAATAAAGTAACTAATCAGAGACCACATAGCTAGGAAGGGGATGAGTTAGACTACTTGCCTGTTAGGACTGTCGCATGAAAGGTATTGGCTGGAAAGAGCCTATTAGTGTGTCTTGGCTTCTTTTTGCTCTCTTAGACAAGATAATCAAGCAAAAATTGGCTGGTTTGAGATTTAAAATGGAAGGAAATGTAGAAATTTAGAATTCAGGAATGGGGGGCTTCACTGGGCTTTAAAAGCCAACTGCTTCTGAATTTAAGTGATAAAAGAGAGACTGAAGAATACGTTGAACAATAAAGTCTTGGAAAATCTTTGCAGTTTGATCAGATAGATTTCCAACTCATGATCTTCCCTTTTTTTTGGTATCTGCCTCCATTTACCTGCCACAGCCAGAAGAAGGATTAGACCCTTTAAGAAATATTCACTTGGAATATTTAAAGAAATGTGGAATTCTCCTATTTCTGGATTTCAATGTCTAAAACAGGAAACATTGTGGTGGTAAGTATAACTGTTGTGTATTCAGATAGTTGTAGTAGGCAGAATAATAGCCCCTCAATGGTTTTGATATCTTAATCTTCCCAGGCAGTGAATATGTTATATGACAAAACAGACTGCAGATTTGATTAAGAACCATAAGACCAGGGGATTATTCTGCATTATCTAGGTTGGCCCTAAATGTAATAACAAGGTTCCTTAAAGGAGTCAGAAAAGATGTAATGACCAAAGCAGATGTCATAATTAGAGAAAAAGTTGAAGATGATGCGCTATTAGCTTTAAAGTTGGAGGAAGGGGCCACAAGCCAAGGAATGCAGACAGCCACTATACACTGGAAAGGAAACAGATTCTCTCCTAAGGCCTCTGGGAGAAACAGAGACCTTTAATACCTTCATTTTAGCTCAGTGAGACCCATTTTAGACTTCTGAGCTCCAGAACTGCAAAAGAATAAATTTGTGTTGTTTTAAACTACTAAGTTTGTGGCAGTTTATTATAGCAGCAATAGGAGAAAATACAGACAGTTAAAGTGACAATCACTGATGTGGCAGGAGGAAAGCTGGTCTGTCTTGATTAGACGGGGTATGACGGTACTACTCAGAAGAAACATTCATCTGGAGCTGACAGGAGGAACCAAGGCTTTTCTGAAAGAGCAAAAACTTTAAACCATTATGTGTGGAGCAGTCCTGGACCCATGATACTGGGTCACAATGGTCTTATGATTAGAGTATAAATCTCAGTATCTTCAAAGTAGTCTAATTGCAACTTAGAGAAAAGGACACCAAGACCCACAGGAGCAGCATAGTGTAGTGGCTAAGAGTACATATGCTTGAGCTAGCTTTTCTGGGTTCAAGCTACTTCCTAGCCGTGTAACTTTGAGTAAGATACTTAACCTCCCCATGCCTCAGTTTTCCTTCTGAAAAATAGGGAAAACTGTAATTTATTCATAGTATTGTTATAAGGAATAAATGACTATATGTAGTTATATATGTGTTATATATGTGTGTACATATGTATGTATGTGTGTTTATACATAAATATATATATGTGTATCACTTTGAACAGTGCCTAGCACATATTAAGTCCTCAATAAGTATAAGCTGCCACTACTACTTGCCACATTGAGAGTGAATGGATAACATTGAGATTCATAGCTGGTTATTGGCACAGCCAGAGCCAGTATCCAGATGTCTTACTTCTTAATTAAGGGGCCTGTTTCCCTGCTGACGGAGTGACCTTCTAAAATAGCTGGTGGAGGAGAAGCAGTTAACCACCTTCTAGTGGTATGATCATGACTGTGGCATCAAAGAGGAAGGGGAATGGTCTGGTTTAGCCTGCTCCCTGGATTTCTTCATTAATTAGTCAGGGTTATTCTGCTGCAAGCACAGGAATTTCTTGAGCTAACTTAAATGAAAGAGAACTTGATAAGCTTGGGTGGCATTGACGCAGGGAGGGGACTTGCAGAATTAATGGGAAGCCTGGAGACCTAGGAAGCAGAAGCCCCAGTCACCATCCTCCAGCAGGAAGGGACAGGTTAGGTTAGGTTAAATAATCTGATTGGTCCTTGTGTCCCTTGCTCAAGATTCAAAGTCCTGGAAGAGAACATCTAATTCACTGAGCTCCAGTCATATGCCTTTCTTCTGGCTGTACTGGGGCAGAGAGGAAAAGGATATGGCTTCTGGCATCCCTGACATATCAAGACTATACTCAAGACTACATCACATCTTCACTGATTTCTAAAAAAGCCTCCTGGACAGATGAGGGGAGAAGGCTAGTGTTGGCCTCAGGCTGGGGGCGGAGTCCCACCTGTGGCTGAGCTGAGTGAGATAGAAGTGTGTCCTTAGTGGAGGTGATTAAAGAAACAAATACAGGGAATTCTGTGTTCTGATGAGAAGCTTCCCTATATAGATTAATGATATTTGTAGAACTGAGACTGGAAAGACACAAGTATAAGAAAGAAGTGAAGAAGTATATGTAGTAAAAGCTAAGAGAAATTCATCAGTAATCACACGGAGGGCTTGAAACTGACCTTACTGGGGCATGAAGTAAGAGAGTTAGGGAGTGTGCTTTCTCAAGAATAAAAGGCACTAGGATTGAAACTGAAGAGTAACAGGCTGATTACATTTAATAATTGTATAAGAAACTGTACTTACCATGTACATATACCCACATGAGTTAAAATTAATTGTAGCCTGATTTAGTAGTGCTACATACAACAGATGCTACTCTGTAATTCTTTTGAAAAGTGAAGATTTGGGTTTTATATAGTAGTGTGATTTAGAAAATGCCAAACAAAGGTATTTTGTAAACAATTAAGCATGTTAGTGGAGAAAAGGGATTTAGAGAAAACATTATCAATATTACCAAAATATGATTTTATGGTATTTTTTATCAGTGCATCTATGTAAGCACCCATGGGTGATTCTTTGTGTGTGTGTGTGTGTGTGTGTGTGTGTGTAAAAACCATTTATTTTGGAATGAGTTGAATAGAAGTTCAAATCTGCTGAGAGTTGGAAACATTAGAAACAAAACTGTTGATAACGATTCTTAATCTGTTTTTTTTTGTTGTTGATTTGGAAGTCCTCTGTTGTTGTTGTTTACTCTTCTCCATCAGTAAGTGAATGAGTCACTTATTTATTGGGCACTTAGATGCTAGGTTGGTGAATAAGACTTGCCCTCATGGAGCTTAAAGTTTGAAAGACCTGTTTTCCAATGCACAGAATGTGGAGCATAAAATATACTACACTGGAAGACAGAAGACATGGGTGGGCTCTATGCTGGTTTCCTCTAACTAGTATGTGATCTTGGGCAAGTCATTTTACTTCTTATTGGTTGAGATCCAATTGACTCAGGTTACCTGAAATTGTATGCAAACTCATGTGTACATGCATGTATGTATTATTTGGGGGAGGGTGTCCATAGTTCCATCAGCCTCTCAAAGATCCATTTGTAACTTTAAAGACTCTTTAAGATTCTAGTGGCTACAACTTGTTCGGAGTTTTAAATCCCAGTTCTTGTTTTGAAATGTCCCAAAAAAGAACCGTTGCCAGCCTGAGACCTGGAAAGAAGGTGAAGATAATTTGGTGAATCAGCATCATTTTCTAAATAGAAAACTCAGGGCCAGATGGTTTATCAAAACAGAAGCAAATAGAAACATAAAGATGTGATTTAATAGCAGGTTCCTCAGTTTCTGTCCTCTGGAGACATTTCCATCCATTTGTCTCAGTTTCTCAGGTGCTTCCTGTGGATCGTTTCACATTCTTGTTCTCGGTGCCCAAGTGGATTCTCTCTTGAAGCAGATAAGGAAATAGTGGCAGCTGTTCCTTCGTGGTTCCTCTTGGTCCTGTTGGCTTTTCCTAATCTGCACCTCCATTGCCAAAGCCTGGGGAATGTTCTATAGTGACAAGCTAATCAATTTTTATTTTATGTTTTATATATATATTTTAGAGACATGGTCTTGCTATGTTGCCCAGGCTAGTTTCAAACTCCCAGGCTTAAGAGATCCTCCCACCTTGCCTCAGCCTCCTGAGTAACTGGGACTATAGGAGTGAGCCACTGTGCCCAACTTAAGCCAAGCAAGTTTTAAATACCAAATCACCACCCTTGTTTTGGGGCTGTAGAACATAATTTCACAGATTGCTGGGTGTGCCTTTTGAGGAAAGGAGGGAGCCACTTCAGTCAGCTTTCTTTTCAGCTCAATGATCTCAGCTGAGCCCATAGACAAGTGACACAGATTCTTTTTGATAAGTTACAATGGGTTTTTAATTGACTGTTACATTTATAACTGCTTTTTGACCCGTACCTGATAACTGTTAGTGGATCTAGCATTCTTGGAAATGTGTCATTAACAAAATCTCTTTCTGCTGGCTGTTTTTTCCTACCCAGAAATTAAATAACTCCTTTTCCTCCTTCATTCAGGATGTAAGCTCCTGGTGTCATTGGAGGAGTTAGGGAGGGAGTTCTCCTTTTCTTGGGTCATCTAGTATGGAGTTGTTTACCGAAGGGACTCAGGGCTTGGATTTGAGCATGTCAGCGGCAGGTATGGAGAGTGTGGTCTGTGAGGTGATTGTGCTCCCTTTAAAGATGAGGAAATTGCAGCTCAGTAAGTGGAAGAGTGATGAGAATTCAAGTTTACAGCGGTATTGGGGACTGGATATTCTGGGTCTTAGGTTTTCTGGTTTAGTGTGTGCTCCTTTTGTGACAGCATGGCCCCAAACATCACACTCAATTCTACTCCCTTGCCTAGCCATCTACCCTATCACAACCTTCCCCTCCTAAGAGTTTGCAATTTCTGTCATTAGAAGTAACTCAATGCATCAAACTCTAAAGGTAGCCTCATAGTCTCCACAAGGCACTGTTAAGTGTGCGTTGTAGCTGAAAAGAGAAAGGCAGGAAAGGAGGTGGGTGCTGTATCAGTGTGTGTGTGTGAGAGAGAGAAGCGGGGAGGTGGGAGAGGAGACAGAGGGATTGAGCAAGGCTAAGCCTTGCTTGTGAGAGACAGATGCAAGACAGATGCACCTCTGAGGGCAGGTCACCCAAACGAGCGCCAGTCTCCAAGTGGGTGTAAGATTATAAGATGGTATACCAGGTGTGTGAGACGTCTGAGTCCCCAGATGGAAGGATATTCAGTCCTTGTGTGTATGTCAAGAGCAGTTTTCTGTGGCTATGAGAAGGTTGTGTCCCTGTGTGGCAAGAGGGCAGGTCCTCAAGTGAGAGGGTTGAATTCTTGTATGTTTAACAGGGTCAGTTCTCTATAGCTGTCAGTGATCAGAAGGTCATGGCTCTGTGTATGAGAGAGAACTAGGCCCCAGTAGGCATAAGAAAGAAAAGACCCATGGGTACAAAAGAGCTGAGTCTCCACCTATGAAAGGCTGGGCTCCATTTATGAGGCAATGAAATAGTTATCTACTGCTGCATAACAAACTTCCTAAAAGTTAGTGATATAAAGCAATGACTCTTTAATTTTATCTCACAGTTTTGTGGCTAGGAAACTGGGCAGGGCACAGTTGGGGATAGCTTGTCTCTGCTCCTTCTTGACTGCAGCCTCATCTGCAATGGCTCAAATAACCATAGATGATTGAATGGTTTTAGTAGGGCCATATATCTGTCTTCTCAGCTCTGGCTGTTTCCTGGTTCTTCTCTAGATTGCACCTGCTGAGGCTGGAATACTTAGGGGGCTTCCTCTCCCATGTCTGGCACCTGGGCTCAGATGGCAAGAACAGTTGAGGTTGGCCAGTCATCTTTTCAAGTGGCTACTTTGAATTTCTTATATGGTCTCTGGCTTCCCCCAGAGCCAATGCTCCAAAAGACAAGAAGTAGAAGCTGTTAGTTTATCAAGGCCTGAGCCCAGAAAATATGCAGCATCACTTCAGCTATATTCTATTGGTTAAAGCAGTCACAATTGGCCCAGGTTCTAGGAGAGAGACCGTAGATTTCTTCTTTTAATGAGAGAAGTGTCAAAGAATTTATGGCCATCTTCAATCTGCCATAATGATGGATGAGTCTTCTTGTAAATAACAGGGCCAGGTATTTGAGAGGACAGCATCTGAGTGTGAGTGGGAATGAAGGTAGGAGAATTGACAAAACAGGGAAGTTTCTGAATGGGACTAAAAGAATATGTGCCTCTGCAGTCTGCACTGTACTTTCTGCATCTGTTGTCTCCTGTATCCTTGATGCTTTGAAGGGGTAGCAGGCCAGGGATGTCCTGCTATGGATGTCAGATTGTACATCGTGAGGTGGCAGGTCTTCCTTACCTTCCACTCTGGACCTATTCTTCCTAGTCTCACTTGTTTGTTTCCAGGTTGACCAGCAGCAAGTAATTCTGCACCATGCAAAGTCTCTCTGCAAGGAGTTTGGCCAACTGCAACGACAGAAGGAAGAATTCCCAAGACAGTCTCACTTCTGACACCTACCGCAAGTTTGGGGGCTTCCAAAAACTACCCTCAGATTTCAGAATTTGCTAGAAGGATTCACAGAATTCACTGAAAGAAGTTACACTCATGATTATGGTGTATTACAAGGAAAGGATACAGACTAAAATAAGCCAAGAGAGGAAACACAGGACAGAGTAAGGGAAGTACCAAATATGGAGCTTCTGTGTCCTCTCCCTGTAAAGTCAGGACATGTTAGTTTCCCAGCATCAGTGTGTGACAACATACTCGGAGTACTGCCAACCAGAAAACTGTATCCAAGCCTCAATGTTCAGAGTTTTTGTTGGGTTCTATTATGTTGGCATGATTGATTAATTGTCTATGTGATTGATCTCAGTCTTCAGGTCAACTAACACTGTGTGACCCAGAGCCCCATCCTAAATTACACTGATGGTCTTTCTGGAGTGTCCAGCTCCAAACCCAATAATACTGTTACTAATTTGACTAATTCAAGGATCTCAGCCAAATAAAGACTACCTCACAGCAGTGGAGGGCAAAGGCCAGACGTCTTTTTTTGGTAGGGTTAAATCCTTTACTACCCAGTCTGATAAAGAGAAGGCAGCAAGCTGGGTGGAGGGGTTTGCTTCATGTAAGTACTCTGTGACATCCAGGAATTAGGATTACATGTTTCTCTGGTTGGCAGGCAAATTTCTGGCAACTTGACTGTTTCTGCTTCCAAATTATAAAATGCTTCAGGTTGCTTTTCCTTCTCCTTCTGCTTCTCCTGTTTCTTCTTTCCAGCGTTCTCTGCAGCCCCCTACCCAACCCTGGACACCACCTTTCACTTTTCAGAAACATTAAGAGCATGCCACTGAGTAGGCAGTGCCTTAACTTCTCTCTGCCACGGATTTTTCTTCTTTTCTTTATCATCTCTATTCTTTGCTTCCTGACTGGGTAGAGATGGGAGTGTTGGCCTGGGCCAATCCCTCCATCCTCAAAATTTCTTCTTCCACTCATTTCTCTGAATCTTTCTTCTTCAGTTATTCCTTGTTTTCAGATTCAGTTTCTCCCTTTTTAGTGTAACTTGCTGAAACCCACAAACTCTTCTTCTAGCCACCATTTTCAGTATTTCACTATCTTCCATTTTTAAACTAAGCAATTTCTTCCTTTTCCTTTTTTTTCTAGCCCTCTCCACCAATAGAATCACAATGATTGCAACTGGTATTTATGTGCTGCTGAATAGATTACCAAACACTGTAGAATGCCACGGTGGGATCTCTTGTTTTTGTGTACTTAGTGTACCTAGTATCTGTTCCCCTTTCTTTAGGTAACAACAGCCCAATTTTGCAAAGAAGCATTGTCCAATTTGGGACTAATAATCTTGCTGGAACTGTCAATCAAGATGTTCACCTTGATCTTGCTGTGTGACACTGGCTGATCATTCAGGGACTGTCCTTGGAACTGGAGTCTTAGCCGAGGAATTAAGATTGTAAATAGCTAATGTGTGTTCATCTTTGTGATTCTGATAGAACAGGCCACACATTAGATGCTACTACCACATCCTCTAACCTTGCCTTTGTTCATGTCTTTTCCCAAGACCTAATTCTTCAGCTTTTCTTTTAATTCTATAAACTACCCCATATCCTTTTGACACATTCTTCCCTTTCCTCTAAGTCAGTCAGTCAGCTTCTGTTGCTAGCAACCAAAGAACTCTGATAGCTCTTTTTGTTTGATTCTTCATTAGTCGCATATAAAGTACAGGAGATAAGTAAAACTAATATTTACTGAAATTTTCTAGTTTAGATCTTTCAAGTAAATTTGAAGTTTGAAAGGTTCTGTACCTTTTCTAAAGTCTTGTATTGTTTTATCACTTCCAAATTTCTTGAGATATTTGTTTTTGCTGACTCCCTAATCTAGGCTCCTCTCCATTCTTGAGCCCTACTAATTTGGTTTCTGTATCTTGCCCTCCTTTAAGATTCTGGGATATTATTACTCAGTAGCCAATATCCAAATAGACTCCTACTGAAAGCTAGAGTTACTATACAAAGCTTCTGAGCCCAGCAGCCTTTGTTCTACATGCAATACTAGTGGAAGGCATCATTACACATACCGTCTATTTACAGCCCCTATTTTGTAACTTCCTTTTGTTTTCATGCCATAAAGCCAAACAATTACTTTCATAGTTAACATTCTATAATTTTCTTCTTGCTTCAAAACCTTGCTTCAAAACCCTAGTGGCCACAGCATTCAACTGTATGTAGTAATGAAAAACTGTAGAAAAAGGCTTTATTGTTTTACTTTCTGCCAGATTTTTAGCCTATTAATAAAATATGAAAGTTAAAAGCTGTGGCATTTCAAAATGAAGAGCTATGGGGAAATTCAAGATACCATAAAATGATCAAAGCAAAGAATAAATGTCCAATATACTATTTTGAAAAAAATAAATAGATGACTTTGAAACTCACTTGTCTGTTGTTGCCTTGATGGGTTTCAAAACCATTGCAGTTCTGGTGTCATGGGGGTAAGCAGGCCTAATGGAGTCATATTCACTCATAGAAGTTGGAAATAAGATTTCTGATCATTCATCAAAAGCTGATAAAAAGGGAAGTTCAGTGTTTTGGGAATATAGCAAAACAAGGCTAGAAAGTTGTTTTAAAAAAGATTTTTTTGAAAACATTTGTGGTAGTTATTAGAAATCTAGCTCCATCTGGTTGGCGTTGGGAGGGGTAGTAACGAACTTCATCTCAAATCTTTGGGGCACTTAGAAATTACGCTGATTTTTCCAGTTTGCATTCCCAGCTGAACAAGCTGGAAAACAAATGCAGGCAGATCTTCTGACTTCATTTGTACACATTCGAAGAAAGCAAATACACGATAGTTTGGAGGCAATTATTGCTGTGGTACAGAGCACCATTATTTTAAAATTTATCCTTTAGCAGAGTTGTGACAAGATAATGAATGTGCATTTGCCAGTATGGGAGTGCAGCAACTTAGAAGGGAGAAAAAAAATGAGCTCATTGAGTCTTCATGGACCATCAAGTCCAGAGACCTTTCAGTGTGAAAGAGTCCTTTGTTAGTGCCTCTGGGGAGCTCCTGACAGATGATAGAAAGGGCCCAGACTATTTTTCAAGGAAAATCCATCCTAAGAACAACTGCACAATGCTCAGTCTTTGCTCCCAACCTCATCCCAGCCCAGCCAGTCCTGTGGAATGCTTTGCAGTTTCCAAGCTGCTCTACTCTCTCCCTCTGTCAAGAGAGAGACCAGGTCAGCCATCACCTACCCCAACTGATGTGCCTGCAGAGTCCACAGATTGTTCTGCCCACACTCTGCCCACTGACAGTATTCTCTGTGATATTTTTGGCTCCTACTGTTCTCCTCTGAGATGAGATCGGTGTAAACTGAAGCCTCTTTGTTGGCATCTTGGGATCCTGATATTTTTCAGCCTCTTTCCAGGGTACTTGTCCCCATCAAGGATTCTTAAATAACGGACTGGGATCTACTCAATTCCTAACAATCCTCATTTTGCAGAGGGGAATTTTTTTTTTCTCCAACTTCTTATTTGTGAGGGGTCTTTGGATTAACCGAACACTGTTACTCCGTGTAGTGGGTTGAATAATGGCTCCCCAAAAGATATTTTCATGTCCTAACCCTTGGATCCTGTGAATGTGACCTTATTTGGAAAAAGAATCTTTGCAGACATAATTGAGGATTTCAAGATCTTTTGAGATGAGACAATCCTGGATTAGGGAGTATTCTAAATCCAATGGCAGGTGTTCTTAGATGAGAAGAGAGACACAAGAAGAAACACAGAGAGAAGGCCATGTGAGGAGAAATAAATAAATTGGAATGATGTCAACACATGCCAAGAAACGCCTGGAGCTGATAAGGACAGAAGGCAGGGAAATACTGGGTAGAAGAGGGCGGAGTCCCTGGCAAGGGTTTCACTCACAAGCCTGAACCCGTGGCCCTAAATGAGAACTTTACATCCTTGTTTTCCCACTCAAATGTCGCCTTTTCCAAGACCACCCTGATCTGCCACACCCCCTGATCCTGTTCCCATAAAAACCCCAAACTCCACTGGCAGAGAAGCAGAGTGGTGTGGCAGAGAAGAGAACAAGTGGCTGAATGTCTGGAGGAGAAGCAGCAACTGAGTATCAGAGACTACAATAGATGCAGCTCAACTTCAGATGGCACGACTTTGGTGAGGAACCCAGCCAGAGATGCTGGGCTTCAGGGAAAGATCACTTCCTTTTCGCACCATCCCCCTTCCAGCTCCCCTTCTGCTGACAGTCACTTCCACTGCTTAATGAAGTCTCCCCATTCACCACCCTTCAAGTCCATGTGACCTAGTTCTTCCTGGACAGACAGATGCCAGAGAAGCTGGAGGAGAAGCCAGGTACCAAAAGGGCAGGGTGTCTGTCACTCTGACTCTCCACTGAGCTCATTAACACTTAGCCATCCACAACAGCAACCGCTAAAAGGGTACTGCTTGTAATACATATCCTCTGGGACTCCAGAGGTCATGGGAAACTGCTAGACACTGCTGTGGGCAGGCACGGGGGTTTGTTCCTGCCAGCACCTAACAGCACTCACCCCAGCTCCTGCCCCTACTCACCTGCATGCTCTCCTTCCCACAAGGGATTTGAACTGGAAGCCGAGCAAAACAAGCCACCCCTATTTCAAGTCCTGTAAGGGGGTCAGGGAACTCTCCCATCTCAGAGCCATCAGAAGAGGCAAAGATCCTCCAGTAGAGCGTTTACAGGGATGTAACCCTGCTGACATTACTCTGAGGTTCAGAAGGGTTGGGTCTGCCTCCACCCTGGAGTAGTTTATGTTGTATTTTAGTTGCTAGCACAGGGCCTAAATACATTTTTTAAATGTCATGTTATTACAGAAACTAACTGTGAGGACAAACACAAGGCATATCAAAATAAACTGAAAAAGCTAAGAAAAAGTGAGGCTGCGAACCCAGAGAAAGGGACAGTTGGGTGGCCTGTAGGGGCTGCCATGACCTGAAGGTATCAGAGCCCAACCAAGAGTGGCTAATGGGAATGATCTTCCCAGTGCAGACAAAAAGGGGTGCCTTGTCTGTAGGGAATGTAAGAGAACAATAAAATCAGCTAAAAATTGCTCTGCTTTTTAAAAGTCAGGTTTTAGTGGTTGAGGAGTAAATTCCTCTTTTCACAGCCTTCTGCCACAAAAGTTGGCTTAATATTTTCCCTTCAAGTATTTTCCCTTTCAAAGATAGAGACCTGAAGAGATGAATTGCCAGCATTCATTCATTCATCCATTTAATCCACATTTATTGAGCACCTACTGCTATGAAGAACTCAGCTAGACAGTGGGCTGTAGAAATCCGTGAGACCCAATCTTTAGTGGAAGGAGTTTAATATGAGTGGTAAAATAAAATAAAACAAATCATTACAGTGTTGGCCTGCTATACACAGGGCCTTATTGGAGGATGCCCCATGACAGCCTGGAAGCGGAGCTGGAAAATGTTCCCAAGAGGAAGTAATTTCTTAGTCTAGTCTTAAGCAGTTGCTCACATTCATGTAGTATTTATCAGGATCCAGGTTTCATCCTAAGTACCAAACATTTAATTCATTTCATCTTCACAACCACTGCCCAGGGTAAGCAATATCATGACCTCCATTTTACAGATAACAAGACTAAGGTGCAGAGATTGACTGGCGTGGGACCACACAGGTACAAAGTGATAGTGGTAGGACTCAAACACAAGTACTCTACTTCCAAAGTTCATGCTTAAAGCCACCACACTACACTGCCTTTTAAAAGATAGCTCAGAATTTATTCAGCAAATGCAGGGAAATGAGTGTTCCTATCCAAAAAGGGCACACACAAAGACAAAGAAACACAGAAGAACACAGCACAGTTATGGTGGCTTCCATTCACAACTACCCTGTGGAAAAATATTCTCCCAGGGCTTGCATCATTTGGTCTTATCTAGTGTCTGAGTCACACTGAGATTTTATTTTAAACTCAGAATATAGATTTCTTCTCTCAGCAGTTAGACATTTTTCTACTGAACTCAGCCGCTCTCACCCACACTGTCCACCACATACATTTCTCTGCCTCCTCAAATACTTGGCATGGCCTCCCTTTCCATTCTCCTTGATTTGACCCCAGCTTTGATAATTTTCAAATTTCACCCTCAAACTCCTCTTCTGTCTACATTGTATATCATCACTCTGGCATTCCTTTCAAAACTGTCAAGCAAAAAAATAGAAACTTGATGATCCACACCAGTGCTTTTCTTCTACACTACTCATCTGCAAGTCCAACCAATGAAAAGAGCTGCACCTTATTGCCATTTAAACAGACTCATGATCTCCCTTCACTACTCACTGGTTATTTAATATTAATTTGCAATTGAAAGTAGAGTTGTCAATTGCCATTCTTACTACTAGGCGGTCCTTAACATTCATCTCTTTAGAACCAAAAACAGTATTTCAGATTCTAAACTTTGTTCTGTGTGGGCACAACTTGTCCATCATCTACAGAGTGACCAATGTGAGGGACACCTTTGAGAGGGAAAAGAAGTTCTATTAATGGTGACAGTGGGCAACCACTTAAACTGAAGCTTTCCTCAGCAAACCAGAATATACAGTCACCCTAATAATCTACATAACCTCCTTGTTTGCTGCAAAAGTTTTGTTAAAATGCTATTCAAGTTGGCCAGGATAATTTTAAGCAACAGATTTAAATTTGGAGGAGTGAACCAACATTTATCTACTTCCTGGCCTTCCTCATCCACAATAGTGTATTTCACATATTTGATACCCAGAGAGGATCATTTTTTAATACTTCCTCCAATACAATAAAGTTATTTTCAGAAATGGCCATTAATAATCAGTACTAATCATACTTATTTGCTCTTTAGTTTTCAATTGATTTAAAATAATTCATTTCATTTTTAAAGATATCCAAATTCAGTAAAATATTTTACATATGAGTTAAATTTGCACTTACCTAACAAAAATAGTACTCCTTGAAATTTGCACTCTATTTCATACTTTTAAAATTTGAGGCAGGGCGTGGTGGCTCATGCCTGTAATCTCAGCACTTTGGGAGGCAGAGGTGGGCGGATCACCTGAGGTCGGGAGTTTGAGACCAGCCTGACCAACATGGAGATACCCCAACTCTACTAAAAATCCAAAAATAATTAGCAGGATGTGGTGGCACATGCCTGTAATCCCAGTTACTCGGGAGGCTGAGGCAGGAGAATCGCTGGAACCTGGGAGGTGGAGGTTGCGGTGAGCCTACATCAGGCTACTGCACTCCAGCCTGGGCAACAAGAGTGAAACTCAGTCTCAAAAAAATGATCAATCACAAATACAAATTCAAAATGAGTGATACAATTGAAGTAACTAGTAACTGAAGCTGTTTCCTTGTCTTTAGAATCCATGTGTGATTGTTGCTTCTTGTGAATCTCTTATTCACACACAGGGATATGAGTATCACAGGAGTCAGAGACATAAACATCACCCAAAATGACCTCAAACCATTCCTTACCATTATACACTTAATCTCAAAACAAGCACATTTCAGGGGCCAACTGTATAGCTCAAATTAACTTCTATGTAGAGTACAATGTTTATGAAAGGCTAAGTGACAAAAATGGGTTAATTGGAGGTTTACATATATAGTAATAAAACTCAGCAGTAGTGCAGCAATTGTTTAAAACTTATACAAATGAAAAATTTGTGGGGAGGATCATTTTATTACTGACATTGTTTCAAATTGTTGGCCCTTGGTGATAAAAAATAAAAAGCAGAGTGATTTTTGGCTGATTTTATTTTCTCTTACATTCCCTACAGACAAGGCACCCCTTTTTGTCTGCACTGGGAAGATCATTCCCATTGGCCACTCTTGGTTGGGCTCTGATACCTTCAGGTCATGGCAGCCCCCTCCAGGCCACCCAACTGTCCCTTCCTTTGGGTTCACAGCCTCACTCAGTATATGACTAGACTGGAGGAGCAAATTTTGCCGTCACCATAAACATCCTTCTATAGTAAAGACCAGTAGGCCGGGCGCAGTGGCTCAAGCCTGTAATCCCAGCACTTTGGGAGGCCGAGACGGGCGGATCACGAGGTCAGGAGATGAAGACCATCCTGGCTAACACGGTGAAACCCCGTCTCTACTAAAAAAAATACAAAAAAAAAGTAGCTGGGCGAGGTGACTGGCGCCTGTAGTCCCAGCTACTCGGGAGGCTGAGGCAGGAGAATGGCCTGAACCCGGGAGGCGGAGGTTGCAGTAAGCTGAGATCCGGCCACTGCACTCCAGCCTGGGCGACAGAGCAAGACTCCGTCTCAAAAACAAACAAATAAACAAAAAACCAGTAAAGAGTTTTCTTTTCTTTCTTTCTTTTTTCCTTTTGTTGGTATTGGGTGATTTATTGAGAGAACTTACAGACAGAAACGTAGTCTTAGGCAGCAGCAAGGCAGGTACATTTCCACACTGCTGCTCCTCAGACCCAAGGCTTCTATCGCACAGGGAAAGGGGATGCCTGCTCCAGCAAGATGGTTAAAGGGAACCCTCCAGAACAGGTAAGAATGCCATGTGTGTTGCAGCCCGTAATTTGTGGACAGCATCAAGTTTGCTCTGTTCTTACGCTAGTTGACAGTCAATAAAGTAAAAACCAGGAGGCATTCATGAAGTTAATCAGAAGTCAGCATAGCAGATTTGCATTCAAGGTGGAGCCACTTTTGTCTCCAGAGGTGCTGACACTGAAGTGGGTCAAACCATCTGGTTTTATTCTAGTTGCCACCAATCACAAGCTGCATGACTTTGGACAAGGTGTTTGGCCTTTCTCATTCCTGTTTCCAGAGATGAAATGGGTCTTAAGGTGCATTTTAAGGAGTTTCAACTTTTAAAGGAGATGATATATATTGAAGTGTTTCAAAACTGCAAAGTACTATATAAAGAATTATTACTGTTTGCGTCTGTGTCAACAATTGAACTTGTTTATGTTTCACATTGGTATGGGAAATTTTTATTCTCATGTCTTCCACTTTCTGGGGAAAAAAATACACAAAACACCTTCCTTGAATCTTAGCTCTGTCACTAGTCATAATGCTATTTTGCTGCATAGCTTATGAATGAGTTTTTAAAGCAATGGACCCCAAATATTCACTTAAAAGTCTCAAAAATGACTTCCTAAATCTTAGATTCAATCATCTTCTTTCAAATTCCTCAAATCAGTTTCATGCCATCACAGTTTTCCATTCTTCTTTATCATTTGTGGCCTCTTTTTGGAAACTCCTAAGTTGACTTCTGTGACCCCATTTTCTCCTCCTACTTAACTGGTTGCTGATATTCAGTCTACTTTGTGAGCTTCCTTTCTTTAACCTGCCCCTTAAATGTTCATATTCCTCAAAGTTTTGTCTTTCTTCCTTTTTAGTTCTTACTTGGCACACTTTCCCTGGGAAATCCTATTCATTCCTATTACTGCCTGCTGATTCCTAAATTTCTGTCCCTAACCTGGACCATCCCCTGAGTTGCAGACCTGTTTGCTGGACATGTCCATCTAGACCTTAAACTCAACATGACCAAAACACAAAACATTATCAACTCCATTCCCAGCTCATTCTGTTCACTATCCCTCCTTCCATTCTTATAAACGACACCATTATTCTCTCTGTTAATGGAGTAAAGAAGTTGAGAATTATTGTAGACAACTTTCCCTTTTTCCCTGATACAGCCTGGGGGTAGCTCCAGCTGTTCAGCCTCCTGATGATCTCTTGACTTCACCCCACCTTCTCTAGATCCTCACTGTCATTGCCTTAGTTTCTTAGTTCCATATCTTGCTGGAACTACTCCAAAAACCTTCCTATTCAGGTCCTACAGGATTCACTGGTTTTTTAATTTAGTTTTTTGGCTTGAGGTTTCTAATCAAATGAATGTTTCAATTCAGGCTTTTCACCTACATAGCATAGGCTTTAGATCCCTATCTTTCAATGACTCAATTTCTACATGTGGCCCAGGGCAGGATGCTGGCAATGATTTTCCTCCACCCATTCGCATATGTTGTAACTTCCTTCTAGCTCCCAGCCCTATGAAATAGGCTCTTTCCATCTTAGCACCGGTGTGGGGCCTGCAGAGACATAAGGTGAAGTATGCGTCCAATCTACCTTTCCTGTGAGCTACAGGATTTCAGCTCTGGCTCATATCTATGACTATTGGTTCTTTCTTTGTTTCTGGCAGCTGGAGGTTTTTCTTTCTTGTTTTTGAGTTTGGCTATGTATCTATTATTTTAAAACTGTATCCAGCAAGTCTGTGTGTTTGGAGCCACAGGGGATATTGCTACCCCCTTTCAGTCTGCCACCTTGATGGGAAGTCTGCTGTTTAAAGATCATTTCAAAAGAAGATATTGGGGAGAAAACAAATCTTTTTTCCACTATCCTTCTAAGTTATTGACTGGGACCCCTATAGTAAAGACAGATGAACGAGAGAAAAGCATACAAATTTACTTAGTGTAAATTTTACACTACATGGGAGCCTTCACAAGGAAATGAAGACCCAAAGAGGTGGTTATACCTGAGTGTTTTTATGCTAGGCTTGATGAGAAATGGAAAGTCATGGAGAAATGTGGCTGAGACAAAGGAAGTATGAAGTAAACATAATAAACTAGGGGAAAGACCAAATGTATCAAGGCCTGTTTTTCAGATTCCTCTCTTCCTCTTCAGAAGCTTCTTTCCTCCAGAACTAGGGAGGACACCTCTCCCATGAAGGTTTTATGACCTGCTCAGGTGAAGGTCAGAAAATCCTTTCTATATGTTGTTTCTCGTATTTCTTCAGCTTAAAATATTCAAATGCCAAGGTGCCATATTTTGGGATACTGTGTTCTCAGCCCTATTAAGAGTAAAATCATAACTCTCATACAGATTTAAAAACCAACCTACAATGAGAAAACCAGCAAAGGTGTTACAACTGTTTCAAAGAAGTAGAAAACCAGACACATTTATAAATCAGGAATATTTAAATGAGTGTGCAAATGGAGGTAAAATGAACTTCCATAGTGGGAGAGAGAAGTCAATTGGACTTCCACCAGACAGGACAGTGTTTGTATATCTGTAGGCAAGAATTATTTTGCACTGCTATCAGTTATCTACAATTTGCAGACTTGAAAAATAGCTCAAAGGCGATGAACAGCTGTACTCAGTTCAGAAGGATGTGCTGGATGTTAACAATACATTATTTTTTAGTGAAGCACAATTTTCTCCTACATGACACTGTAATTACTTGTTTCATGTTTGTCTCCCCTACAAGATCAAGTGTCTTTCAGGAATAGGGGCTGTGTTCAAGTCACCATTGTACACCCAGGGCCTAGAACTACTTATGTTGTATTAGGAAATGTCTCACTAAGTGCATATTGAATAAATTAATGCATAAATGTCTCTCAAACTGTAAGATTTTTCTTCCTTCCGTTGAAGAGGGGGAAGTTTTGAGAAAAAAGAAAGCGTGTGTGTTGCGGGGGTTGTGCGGTGGATGGAGAGAGAGAGAGAAAGAATTGAGGCTCTTCTGCTTCGCCCTCTTCCCTCCTGTTAACTCCAGGCATCCATCGGGCTTGCCACCGATTGTCTTGTGTCAACATATCATCAATGCATCACACAGATGTAGGTGAATAGCAAATGAGAGATCCTTCTTTTTAAATTGTCTGTCAACCAGGTCTAATTTCTTAAGGCATATTTGCTGAAGTATCTTTCTTTTGATAAATAATGCTATTTCTCCTCCTGGAATACACATAAAGAAAATTCATAATTACTTTCTTTTCAGATGCTTCTGCATGTAAATTGCTTAATGGCTGCTGCCCCTTAGGTCCTGCCTTATCAGGGGGATCTTCAGGGCATTGCCAGCAACACCATCAGTCAGGTAATTTGCAAGAATAGTTATTTAATAAACATCCAGCCCCCTTATCACTGTTCCCTGCAGGATCCTCATTAGTCGGTAACTTAATTCAAGCTTGAAAGATTTCCATTATGGTGCCCTTTGTTTCCTGCCCATTGCCTCATTTTCTGTTCAGCAGGACATTTTTCTGCAGCCTGTGACTTGTTTCTTGACTGACTGACATGCATGCATTTTTTTTTCCCCCAAAATAAATGAGTTTGTAGAAACGCATGGTCCTTTCCCATTAATGGAGTGTTCAGTTGGCAATACAATAAAATGTCAGACGGGTGTTACCAAAACAACCTTTGAAGTTATCTTTAAAAACAAAACAAAGTGACTTAAAACAATAGAAGTCAATAACTAGACTTGTGAGTATATATGAAGGCAAAAAGACAATCCAAACTGCAAAATCAATTAAATCATTGAAATAGTAGCTCCCATTTTACCAACTTAATAGCTCAGTTATCTCTCCCTTTTTGTTGTCCAACAAATTTGAGTACTCTGAATTGAAATAGATCATTTAATCAGAAAGTTTGAAATATTTCAAAAATCTTAAAATCTTATAGATAATGCTAA
Source organism: Mandrillus leucophaeus (assembly GCF_000951045.1). Classification (NCBI taxonomy): domain Eukaryota; kingdom Metazoa; phylum Chordata; class Mammalia; order Primates; family Cercopithecidae; genus Mandrillus; species Mandrillus leucophaeus. The sequence continues at coordinate 270,439 of NW_012107698.1, read as the reverse complement.
GTCAGTCATTCTTATCCCTGGCTGCACAGGTCGCACATTATCACCACCTAGGAAGTTTTAAAAAATGCTGTTGGACAAGTCCAATCTGTCGATGTTAATATTTAATTGGTTTGGGATGAGGCCTGAGAACAGGTAATTTTCTTGCTACGTAATTCTAATGTCCAATCAGTGTTGAAAACCTCTGTAGAAATGTTGCACTATAGCACTTATAAATAACATTAAATTGTTGTTTTCTTATTGGGTGACTGAGTTGTCATCCAGATTTCGAGGTAGTCCTTCAAGATATTTTTCTTTTAAAAAATGGAAGTATATCTTTTGTGTTGGTTGAGTGTTATCACGTGCTTGGCTGCACTTAATCATAGTGGCATGAGAGTTTGTAAGATATATAATTTCTGCCATATAAGAATCAGAAATGTTGATTTCCACTCAGTCTTTATTATTTGGCAATAATAATCTTGAATGTGTGTATTGTACTCAAAACAAAATTCAACCTGCACAGCTCTAATAAATCAAGGTGGTGTTACTTCTTACTGGAGGTACTCTCCTTCCTGTACATATCTTGTCCGTCCTTCAGGGAACATTCTTCTATTTTGTTTCCACTGCTAAGATATTCTTGTCCTTTTCTCTTTTATGTCTACTCCACATTAAAATCCCTCCTCCCCAGTTTCTCCATTTACCTAGCAGACTCTTTTCATTTCCTGGGTCTTCCCTGCAGGATTACCTGCTTAAGTAGCCTTACCTGACTGTCCCCCTCTCCACTCCCAGTGGGTTCTGCAGCGACCCATGTGCTCCCAGAACCTGTTCTTCCTTCTTGATATTTGCCCTGAATCACACTGGCCTCTTTTCTTACCTGAATCTCCCACTAGAAAGACAGCTCCTTGAGGACAGTGGCTGCATTATCTTCAGTATTACAGCTTTGGTGGTTGGCACATGGTGGTAATAACAATAATATATAATAATATTATATACAATAATAATAGCAAACATTTATGTACATGGTAGTCACTGTCCTAAGTATGAATATTATCTTTTCATACAAGTCTCATAAACAATCCTATGTAGTAGTTATTGCTATTATTCCCATTTTAAATGTGATGAAATGAAGTTTTTAAAATGTTTATTAAATTGAATATTCAAGGTCACACAGCTAGCAAGGGGAGTTGCTGGGATTTGAACCCAGACATTCTGGCCCCAGAGTCCACGAGTTCTTAATAAATATTGTTGAATAAACAACTATATAAGAAGGAGTGCAAAATCCCTCTTACACACATGCATACCTGGGGATATGGTGTGTGAGTCCCACTTAGGGTACCCCAGGGATTAAGCTGACATTTAGGGACAGTGGGATACGGCTTCCCAAGAGAACGTGTGTGTGTGTGTGTGTGTGTGTGTGTGTGTGTGTGTGTAAAAGAAACATATCGTCGGAAGTTCAAACATACAGATAGATGCAAGATCATAAGTCAGTCAATGACATGTTTGGGATGGGTCTAGAGGTCAGGTGAGAAAGGTAAAAATACTACAATACTGTGTCATAAGTTTTTTGAACCAGTTTGTCTTTTATATAAGAAGAAAGGACAAGAAGTAATGTCAGAATATGCCTGTGATTTAATTGGACCATTTGGAACTCCGTAGATGACCAGGCCTGGAGAAGATTTGAGAGTTTTTTAGTTGAATAAGTGTTTATATTATAAGTGAGGGTGAATATAAAGCAGGAAGAATTGTGTACTTCAAATTGCATTTGGGGGCTGTTTGGAGTGAACCTTTGTATTAGTTTTCTATTGCTGCTATAACAAATTATCACAAACTTTCTGGCTTAAACCAACACAGATTTATGATCTCACAGTCCTGAAAGTCAGAAGTCTGAACCAGGTTTTGATAAGTTAACATCAAGGTGTATGCAGGACGTTGTTCCTTGTGGAGGCTCTAGGAGAGAATGAATTTACTCGTTTTTCTCAGCATGTCTTGGTTTATGATCTTTTCTTCCATCTTCAAAGCCAGCAGCACAGCACCTTCAAATCTCTCTCCCTTATTCTCAGCCCTCTGCCTTCCTCTTAGAACCCTTGTGATTACATTGAGCCCCTCTGGATAATCCAAAATAATCTCTCAATCTCAAAATCCTTGACTTACATCTGCAAAGATCTTTTTGCCATGTAAAGTACCAAATTCACAGTTCTAGGTGGCATCTCTAGGGACCATTACTCTGTTTACTAGAATCTTACATCAAAAATCTCTAGGAGAAGCATGTCTGATCAAAGGACTCCCCCATTCATTCTGTCTGTCTGGAGGTAGTGAAGGAATATAAAACTACAGACTCAGAATTTTTTCAAACTTAGAATTAAAAAAAAAATACAAAAAACCTGTTCTTTATAAGAATTATGTCACAGGAAGGATGGAGAGAAGTCTTCAGCCAGAGGCTAGAAAATACCACATTTCAATTCTATGACATGTAAAAATTACTGGTCACCTTCTCTATATGGGGATACTTTAGCGTCCACTCTGGGTACTGGCCTGTGGTCAGCAGAGGACATGACCTTTTGACACTCAGGAGAAACAACACCATTTGATGTTCAGCAGAGGAGGAGAAGGTAAATTTTGTAGTTATAAATTAGCAAGCTTCAAAAAGGTTACTTGAAAAGAGTCAATTCCAGATCTTTCAAAAGGATCACAATGGTTTTATAGAGAAAATATTAAAGATCTCTCCTTTGCTAGAGATTTTGATTTTCTTCTGACTGTATTGACTTGCAGGCCTGTCTTAACAATATGGAGGGGCTAGTCTCATTGGGAGATACATGTTAGTGGACCCATATTCTATAGTTGGGAAATGACTTGTAGTCTCAGCTGGAAAGACCTCATAACTTCCACTTCACATCCAAGCCTGCAATGCTCTCTCAGTGTCAGTCCCACCGGAGAAGGCCCTGGTGTGTGAAGGAGAAAGTTGACTTAAGTGGGATGCTTTCCTCTGCACTCAGTGGTGTCTCTGGAGGAGTTTGACAGGTTTCCCTTTGCCTTGTATGTTTTCGAAATTTTTCTCTGATGAGGCATGAAAAAACCTAATGGATGAGGGGCAAGTCTACAAGTAGCGTGCTTCCATTCTTTCGATATCTCAGATTTCTATGACATGGGCTCCCTGAAGAGTCTTTGATAATCCATTTTACTCTCACTTTGTCAGATTTTAAAAGGCATCTTCTGCAGCAGGTTAAAAATGGGAAAAGCGTTATGGAGATACAGTCAAGCACACAGCTCTCCATGGCCTCTGTTAGGGACTGAATTGTGTCCCTGCCATCCCCAATTCATATGTTGAAGCCCTAATCTCCAGTACCTTAGAATGTGACTGTATTTGGAGATAGAGCCTTTAAATAGGTAATTAAGGTTAAATGAGGTGATACAATGGGGCTCTAATTTAGTAAGAGTGGTGTCCTAATAAGAGGAGGAAGCACCGAAGTGTGGGCACTGAGGAAGGGTCAGCTACAGAGCTGTCATTTGCAGGTCAACAAGAGAGGCCTCAGAAGAAACCAATCCTGCACCTGTGCTTTACCTTGGACTTCCAGCCTCTAGAACTGTAAGCAAATACTTTTCTATTGTTTCAGCCCCCAGTCTGTTGTATTTTGTTATGGCAGCTCTAGCAAACTAATGGAATTTCTTCTTTCTCCTGTCATGGGGACTGGAGACACTCCAGAAAGTGGCTGTTCTATTGTCCTGGGATCCAGCATCAGCACAACAAAAATACCACACCCTAATGGAGGATCCTCGATGAACAGGAACATGAGAAAACATTAACCTTGTGGTTTTAGAAACTGACATTTGGGAGCTGCACAGCCTAGCCACTAACTATGGGCTTGTTATTTCTTTCTTAGAAACAAGAAAACAAAGTTACAGTTTGGGTGACTTGCCCAAAGTTTTCTGTCCTCTGGACTAAAGCTTCCATTACAGACCTATGCTGCTCCCGTACCACTGTCATTTACATGCTGGGTTATTTCAGAATTTGAGCTGAGAGAAGAAACCTAACACTACAAGGGAATACATGTGCTATGGAGAGAATAAAAGTAAGGTTGACAGCATTTGAAAAATAGAATAAGGCAGCAGAGATCAGGTAATTTAGGAAGTCAGAAAAACAACACCTGTTTAATTGTTTTGTTTTACTTTGTTTCCTTCAAATTTCAAACAGAAGACAATGTAGTTTATGATCATGGAGTTAGAAGAGGCCAGAATTCAAATGTTCACCATTCTGTGTGATCCTAGACAAGGGCTTAACCTCTTGGAGTTTACATTTCTTCTCATTTAAAATGGTGATTATTAAAATAGTGGGGGAGAATTTAATAATATAATCAATATAAGGTGCCTGACATGAAGTAGATGCTACAGAAGTTCCAGGCCTCATTCGTTGACAACACAGATGCTTCATATGAGATTTAAAGGGTTAAGTAAGGCTTTTCTGAAAACTTCTTTTTAAAATGGTCTCTGCTACAGTCCTAGAATTCTGAAGGGAAGGGCCTGAAGGTAGTTGCCCTTGAGTATTTTCCTGCAGAGAATAAAGTCATTATAAATTACTACAATTTTCTTTAAGTAGAGGCAAACACTAGTGCTTTAAAAGCACATAATATTCTGCTCAACATCTCAGAGACATCTTGGAGATGTGAATATGGATCACCTGTCAGCTTTCTACATTTTTCCCCCTTGGTCCAAATTCTTCCAAGTTAAAAGAAAAGGCCCTGCTGTCTCAACCCCTTAAGCCTTACCAGTGCAGTTTTAAAAAGCAGTTTTAACTCCATCCGCTCTCTTCCGATGTGGTGGGCTTAACCTAGAGTCAGCCTCTCTGCCAGGGAAGTGGCAGAACCAAGAAAGAATAAAAAAAAAAAAAGAGAAAAAAAATTTATTAGAATTGAACAGTAAACTGGAAGACACACAAGAGTGAATAAACACACAGATAGTGCTTTAAGAGAAATAAAAGGTTAAAAAAGAAAAAAATTTTAAACTAAAAAACAAAGAGAAAACAGAGATTTGAGAGAATCTGACTAATATTGAAAAACATGCCAGGAAGATCCAACATATTCAATCCCTATAGAAAAAAGTCAAAGCAAGGAAACCAAATACTAAAATTATAATGCAAGAAACTTTCCTGAAATAAAAAATGATCAAAATAGAACTCCTATATGATCCAGCAATCCCTCTTCTGAGTAGATATCAAAAGTAAATGAAATCAGTGCCTCAAAGACATTTGCACTCCCATGTTCCTTGCAGCATTATTCACAGTAGCCAAGATACAGAAACAAATGTCTGGCAATGGATGAATGGATAAAGAAATTGTGTGTGTTATACACACACACATGAAATATTATTCAGCCTTTAAAAAGAAGCAGATATTGTCATTTGTGACAAATTACAAGGAGATATTGCCATTTGTGACACTATGGATGAACCTGGAGGATATCATGCTAAGTGAAATATGCCAGTCACAGAAAGAAAAATATTGCAAATGTCACTTCTATGTGGAATAAAAAAAAGTCAAATTCATAGAAGCAGAATAGAATGCTGGTTACCAGGGGTGGAGAGAGGGAGGAAATTGACAGATGAAGATCAAACGTTACAAACTTGCAGTTATGTAGGATAAATAGGTCTAGAGATCTAATGTACAGCAGGAGGACTATACTTGTATTTTGAAAATTTGCTAAGAGAGTAGGTTTTAGGTACTCTTGCCATAAAAATAAAAAAGCAAAAGCAAAGAGTACGGAAGGCAATGCATATATTAAATTGCTTACCTATAGTAATCATTTCACTATGGATATGTAAATCAAAAGTTCATATTGTATATCTTAAGTTTATACAATAAAAAATTATCTATAAACAGCGACCTTGCTATGTACCTGAGATTACCAACCCAGAATAATAAATGCCAAGACATATTCTAGCAAAGTTATTCAACTCTAAAGAAAAAGAAAAATACCCACTAGAAACCTGTGCAAAAAGTACATGTGACTTAGGGGGAAAAGTTAGATTATCATCAAATTTTCATTATGCCAGAAGAAAATGGAGCAACATATTTATACTACTCAAGGAAATAACATATTTGCCAAAGATTTTATATACTTGAAAACAAAACTTCCAAGTATAGAGAGCACAAATTAATATAAACATCTAAGAACTTTAGGGATTTTGCTTCTAAGAGTCCTTGAGGAATTTGCTAGAGACTAAGCTTCAGACAACCAAAATGACGAGAGAGATGTGAGCCTATGAAGTGATGGCAAGTGTTAAATATATACTCACTAAAAAGTTCAGATGAAATAAGTGTCAAAAAGGAAACGATATAATAGGCAGTGGCCATATGCAATGATATAGACATAATAAAACTATTTGAAGAAATGGGGAATAAAAAGGAGTATAACATATGTAAAAATGTGACTGTTTTTATTAATCACAGTCAGTGGTAGCAGTATTAGTAATGTTACATGTGTAAGTTCTTATGTGTATGACATAATTGCAGAATAAGTAAGTAATATTCTAATTCTATCACCTCATGTATCTTTGAGAACTAAGACTGGTTTGGAAGATGGAGATACAGACATGCCATAAAAAAAGGTTTAGTTAAAACCCTGCTGTCCTGAAATTGAATTAGAAATATCAGAATGCACCCATGAGGCATTTTACCATATATGTTCCAGCTCTGTCTCCCAAAAAGTCTTAGAAATAATGACTAGTGCAGTAATACATGTTGAGTATCTGTAATCTGAAAATCCAAAATTCAAAATGCTTCAGAATTCAAAACTTCCTGAGCACCAACATGATGCCACAAGTGGAAAATTCTATGCTTCATGTAATGAGTGCACAAAGTTATTTAAAATATTGTATAAAAGTACCTCAGGCTATGTACATAAGGTGTATATGAAACACAAACGAATTTGTGTTTAGATGTGAGTCCCATCCCCAAGATAGCTCATTATGTATGTGCAAATATTCTAAAATTTAAAAAATCAGAAATTAAAAGCATTTCTGGTCCCAAGCATTTCAGATAATGGATGCTCAACCTGTAATAATCACTTATACACCCCAGATTATAATATTAAAATATCATTTCCCACCAAAAACAAAACAAAACAACAACAACAAAAAAAAAACAAAAAAGAAATGGCTGACTCTGGGTATGTGACAGGAAGTATATAAGCCTGGACCATTGTGTCAGAGCAAATAGCCACAAAGTTAGCTGAGGCTGCAAGGGTTGTGTCAAAAGAACTCAGGAGACAATTTGGAGAGGCTCCCACTGCCCCAGAGTAGAACAATTTGAGTTATAGTAATAGGAGAAATAATAGTAATTAGAAATACCCAATATTTAATAAGATAAAACTATCAAATTTGTTTGCATTCATGAACTCCTAGTGATGTTAAAAAGAGAACTGGCCACCTTTGCAGAATAACAAAGAATCACTTCATCCTGAAAATTGGTAAAAGAAAATAAGATTTGTCCTTCTTCTGTGTGAATATACTACTGAGTAAGCAAACAGTAGATAAAGAAAAGTTTTTTTATAAATTTGTTTCATGTAATATAATCATATAATTAACATAGAACCGTTTTTCAATCTGGCATAAATTAATGGATTTAGGTACCGAGCTTCAAAAGCTGCTATCAACAGAGATAGAAGATCAGTAGATCACTGTGAACTTCCTGATGGAAGTATACACTACCACCTAATGCCTCCACAAAAAGATCAAAGTAGAATCTAATCAAGCTTTTGAACCTAGTTTCTTGTTTAACTTCACCATGAGCATATACTCAGTAAAATCCAGACCGGGAAACTCTACAGGTCAACCTGCCTGAGTTCTTCAGCAAACAAATTATAAGGAAAAGAAAGATAAAGGGAGAATTAAATATATAACAAATCCTTTTTTAAATGGTAAACACACAACACTGGCAAGGATGCAGAGAAACAGGATAACCCATGTATTGCTGGTGGGAAAAAAAATAGGTAAAGTCACTCTAGAAAACATTTTAACAATTTATTCTAAAATTAAAACATATAACCCATAAAATTTGGCGTTTATCTCGAAAAATAGAAAGTTGTGTTCAAACAAAAATATGTACCTGATAGATTTATAATAAAACTATATCTATTGATAGAAGCTTTATTATAATAGCCAAAAATTGGAAACAACCTAAATGTTCTTCAATGATTGAATGATCAAGCAATCTGTGACACATCCATACCATGGAATATAACTCAGCAATAAAAAATGTACTGTTCATACACACAAAGTGAATGGACCTCCAGAAAATTATGTTATGTGAGAAAAGAGCCACCCTCAAAAGGTTACATGGTGTATAAATTCACTCAAATATTCTTAAAATAATGAAATCATAGAGATGGAAAAAAAGAGTATACTTACTAGATGTAAGGATTTGGGAAAGGAGGGGTGGTTATGGCTATAACGGGGGAGCAGAGGAGCCTTGTGGTAATGGAACAGTTACGTATCTTGATTGTAGTAGTTGTTAGCCAAAGTTATGTATGTGATGTAAATTTCATAGCATTATAAACACACACAAATGAGTGAATATATAATTAGTAAAATTTAAATATAGTTTGTGAATCGCATCAATATCAATTTCGTGGATTTCATGGTATACTATTAAAGAAAAAAATTTGTCTCTTAGTCACAACACTTCTGACACCAAATATGGTGTTTTTTCCACCACCAAGAAATTCTCCAATTCTCTGTAGACAGCAACTGGGTTCATTCAATTCACCGACTGGGTGCAGTCAATTCAATTCTACTGCTATTTACCTAGTGTTAGCAATAGATACCACAAGTTAGAGGGCTTAGTTCAACACTACCCCAACTTCAGATGCCATTCATAAATCCCAGGTTGCCATCTCTACTTCTGCCTGACCAGCCACAAACCAGGGATTCCCACAATTCTCTCCTCATGTTTGATATTTGCCGTAACAGCTCACAGAATTCAGAGAAACACTTTACTTACTATGATTGGTTTACTATAAAGAATACAATTCAGAAATAGCCAAATAGAAGAGATGCATAGGGCAAGGTATGTGGGAAGGGATGTGGAGCTACCATATCCTATCCAGGCATTCCACCCTCCAGGCACCTCCAAGTGTTCACCAGCCCTTCACATACCATTTTTTAGGGGTTTTATGGAGGTTCCATTATCTAGGCATGATGGATTAAGTTATTGACCACTGGTGATTGAACTCAATATCCAGTCCCTCTCCCATCTCCAGAGGTCGGAGATGGGGCTGAAAGTTTTAATCCTCTACTCACATGGTTGGTTCCTCTGGCAACCAGCCCTCATCATGAAGCTATGTATGGCCCCAGGTGCCAGTCATCTCATTAGAATACTGAAAGACACACTCATCACTGTGAAGATTCCAAGCATCTTAGAAGTTCTTATGTATGGAGCCAGGAACTAATACCAAATATTATAACGAAAGATGCTCTTATCACCCCTATCACTCAGGAAACGATAAGGGTTTTAGGAGCTCTGTGTCAGGAACCACAGGAAGAGACCAAATATGTATTTCTAATTATATCACAACTACAGTTATGCAAGATGCTAATATTGGGGAAGGAGGAGTAAAAGGTGTGTGGGACCATCCTGTAAATTTCTGGAACTTCTGCGAATCTATACTTTTAAATAAAAAGTTTTAGAAATGGGTAAGACTAAATAATAACATTTCAGGATGCCCAGTTGGGTGAGAAAAGTATAGAGAAATGTAAGAAAGTGGTTGCTTTGTAAGTTGTGTTTCTGATTAGTTCTGGAGAAAGGGACGCAAGTGTAATCAGGATAGGGCATATGAAGGGGCTTGTGACGTATTTGGCAAAGTTCTATTTTTTGACTTGGGTGATGGTCACAGGAGTTTACCTTATGACTTACCAAGCTATACGTGTTTTATGTAAGTGTTGTATGTTGTATTGTGTGTGTTGTGTCCATGTGCATGTATGTGTACATTCTCTAAATTTGCTTTTGCTTGTGGAGCAGAGGTGAACAGGACACTGTTTAAGCACACACAGTAGATTGCTTTCAGCTGATACCAGACAGCTGCTGAAATCAGGAGGCTTAATGAGATGGTGCAATGCTCTTAGGTTTATGTCTTTGCATTAACAGGGAAAACCTCCAAATGATCCAGGTTTAAGTAATGGGATGCTTTCTAAATTGTTATAATTAGATAATTTTGGTAGCAATGAACACAGAAAATGCCATGTTTCACCTTGAGAATGCATGTTTTTAAAGATATCAGGAAATTCATAGGTTTGGCTGTGGCAAATTATAATCTTACGAATTTGCAATTATCATAAATTATTTAGCCACCATGAAATTGTAGATAATTGGATTCCAAGGTCTATTAAAGCTTATAACTACTTATATTGATATTTTTGAGACCTGTTTACCTCGAGTAAGCATCTTTATTATTTTATGTAGGGGATGGTGGGGTAAAATATCAAGATTTTTTCCCTTAAGGGGATATCCAAGAATACATTTGGCTTCATTCAAGTTACATCTGGGTAAATGCTGGAAGTTACTATAATGGACTCCAAATGTGACATTATGGATTCAATGACTGTCTCCACACCTCAGAACTTCAAAGCTGCTGATGGCAGAAAATAGCCAGGTCTGGAATGGACTCTCAAAAAATATTAGCTAGACGGAGCCTATTGTATGCATCAGATTTCCCTTGCTAATTCTGGCTGGAACATTCCTCAAAGAGGATTATTCCAGAGATCTACATAGCAGAGGAGAACCTTTACCAAAGACTATGTTGTAAATGTTTTATCAAAGAAGGAATGCATTTTCAGAAGAGCCTTTCCAATACGGGTGAGAACATGGATGTTGCAGAGAATACAGGATGCAATCCTCAATTTGAAGACTTTACAGATATTAAGCATGACAATTTCGCATTGAAGAGAGAGGAGTAAAGAATGGTCAGCAAGCCAATTTAATGTAAATAGGGAGAAGAGAGAAGAGTAGTCATCAGGCTGGGGATGAGAGCTTTAGTGAGCTGTGTACTGCGGGGTTAGCACCATGATTCTAGGCAATTCTGAATAGTAGAGACTCCATTCCATGTTCTGTTCCAATAATTTCTTACTCCATCTCTTTCCCTCCTCATCCTCTACCTTTAGAAAATCAAGTATTTTCCCCCTGGTTATTTCCGCTTGATTTTTAGATAACAGTTGTATCAATATCTTGGGCACATGGAGATCACATGTCTAAAAGATGTAATAGTAGTTTTAATAGCAGAAAGCTCAGCTGAGATTTAATTTCCTCTTTGGGATGTAGGCATTCTTTCTGAACATGCTGCTGTAGCTGTCTGAAGAAAAACATACCAATTCTGACATATCTCAGTTTAGAATAAAATACCTCTCCTTATCAGTGTTGTTCACCCACTTGTTATGAAGCAATTTGGGGCAATCACTAAGATTTTGAAACATAATGGTGCACTAATGGGGAATTTCACATATGAGCAGAATAAAGTCATTGGGAATTTCTTGTTGACTTTAAAAAGTGATGGTCTGTTTACATAAACCTAATATTTTCCCTTTGGTGTTGGTATCTATATAAGAAAATTAATATGTGGTTTAGAATGGATAAATCTATAGAAGAAAGACTTAATCTTCTGCACAATCTACCTTTGATGTTACTAGACATGATGAGGTACCCAATTGTTGTTAATAGATTATAATATGCAGGGGGTAAATGGATCCTCTAATCCACAATGCTGTTATAGCCTCATCACATGACAAAGCAGATTTGGCCACACTGTCTTTTGTTTTCTTATCTGTCTGCCTGCCTTGTCTGTCTCTGACAGTGAATGCCATTTTTACTGAATAAGCCTCTAATCCACACCCTGGAATTTTACATTTTAACTTTGGTGGCATTTCCATCACTCTTTCCACATTCTGCACACAGGCATGCCATTTCATTCAGCCAATAAGGAGCAATTCCCCAGCAGTGAGCACATGGGTCTACTCTTAGCCTTTTCTTGGCCCTCTCTAGAATGGAGCTTTTTCAAGCTCCTTTGTCATGCATACAACAGTTAGGCTTATTTGATCTCATTCTGTCCTGAATGTCAAAATGTTTAAGTCAGTTTTTGCATAGAAACAGTCTTCAACAACTCCTTTCCTTCTCTCTGGTTATATTGGGCCTTTCAGGCTGCAGGAAGATAGGGGCTGTGTCTTCTTATTAGCTTCCCCTTCCGCCGCCATCGTAGACCCATCCGTAGCACAGTGTCTAACATGTGATTACATTTTTGTTAAATAATGAATGGAACAATGATTAAATGACTAAAAGTTTTCTTGCTTGTGCCCCTTTTTTTCATATTCTTTCTCAACTTCTGTTTTCAATGTCATGCTCTCTGTGTTGTGGCTTCTACTCAACTCCACAGTTTCCTCCTCCTCCCTCTCCTCCCTCTCCTCCCTCTCCTCCTCTCCTTCCTCCTCTCCCTTCCCCTTCTCCTCCCCCTCCTCCTCTTTTTCTTTTCCTTTTTCCGGGTTAAAGTTGCTTGCCACCTCAACCACAGTTTTGTTAATTTTTTAAAAAATTAAGCTTTTAGATACAGGGAGTGCATGTGTAGGATTGTTACATGGGTATATTGGACCCAGGTAGTAAGCATAGTACCCAACAGGTACTTTTTCATCCCATGTCCCTTTCCTCTTTCCCTCTACCCTCTTATAATCTGCAGTGTCTATTGTATCTATTTATGTCCAGGTATGCTGAATGTTTAGCTCCCACTTACAAGTGAGAACATGCAGTGTTTGGTTTTCTATTCCTACATTAATTCTCTTAGGATTATGGCCTCAACTGCATCTAGGTTTCTGCAAAGGACATGATTTCATTCTTTTTTATGGCTGTGTAGTATTCCATAATGTGTATACAACACATTTGCTTTATCCAATCTGTCACTGATGGGCAGCTAGGTTAATTCCATGTCATTTCTATTGTGAATAGCATGGCAATGAACATACAAGTGCTTGTGTCTTTTTTGATATTGTGAATGAATATTGGATATTCCTCTTAACACTTAAGTTATTGCTGTGTGCACTTAAGAATTATACTGAATGCTAAAATTTATGACACTTGATGTATCCAGGAGATCATAATACAAGCTCAGAAAACCCAGCATCTACTGGGTCTGATAAGCAATCAAGTGTAGAAGTAAACTTTCCCTTTCCTAAGTACAGTGATGCCTGCTTCGTACAATCTTACACAGAAAGAAGGCATTAGACATACATGGATTTCACCTTCCTCCCTGACAAGCAATGAGGAAATATAATAAAGGCCTATGGCATTTAAAAGAAGAATGCTACCTTCACAAGTACTTTTTAAAAAACTTTATCCATTGTTAATAGAACTCACACTATTACATACTTTCTAGCCATATTAATTTTAAAAACACATGATACTCACTTCCTGTCTTCTCTAGGGTAGTATTTGTCAAATTCTCTACCCAGAAATCTCAAAGGCAGAAAATAGCGACTGTGTGTATTATTATTGGGGGTGTGTAGGAAAAATAGCCATATTCAAACCTAAACATTATTTGAGGCCTCCTGTTTTAGCTCTAAAATTAATTTAGACTTTGTACTACATTTTGAAATCTTGCTTTTGCTGTTCATGGAGTACACTTGATATTCTGGGAAGATATATGCCTGACCACAAGCTCCACATACCCCTAGTTTGTAGCTTGCACACCCCAGTTGGCCAAACTAGGGTTTGTAAGTTAGAAAGATATTTAGAATTAATGGGAAAAAAGATTCTGCTCCCAACATTTAGGCTATAGTAAGGAGGATCAGACATCGTATATGGGCAACATAAAGGCTATACCCAACATAGCCACATCCAGCTGTAAGAGTCTGGGGAGTAAAAGCTTACATCAAATGAGAAAACTTCCAGAAGTTTTAAGAGGAGACGATATTCCAGGCAGTAGAAACCTTTATATATGTCTTCAGTGAAAATACAGTTTAGGATCTGGTTTTCAGTTTCTTGTTTCTTCCCCCCGCATCTAATCTGTGATCACCTTATCTCATTCATGTTTTCTGATAATCACATTCTTATGAATTCTTTTATTTCCTGCAAGCTAGGAAATAATAAAATTAAGCTTGTTTAAGAATCGTTCCTTTTGATGTGCTGCTGGATTCAGTTTGCCAGTGTTTTTTTGAGGATTTTTGCGTCGATGTTCATCAGGAATATTGGCCTGAAATTTTCTTTTTTTTGTTGTGTCTTTGCCAGGTTTTGGTATCAGGATGATGCTGTCCTCATGAAATGGGTTAGGGAGGAGTCCCTCTTTTTCTATTTGTCTGGAATAGTTTCAGAAGAAATGGTACCAGCTCCTTTTTGTACCTCTGGCAGAATTTGGCTGTGAATCTGTCTGGTCCTGGGCTTTTATTGGTTGGTAGGCTATTAATTACTGCCTCAATTTCAGAACTTGTTATTGGTCTATTCAGGGATGCGACTTCTTCCTGATTTAGTCTTGGGAGGGTGTATGTGTCCAGGAATTTATTCATTTCATCAAGATTTTCTAGTTTATTTGCATAGAGGTGTTTTTAATATTCTTTGATGGTAGCTTGTATTTCTGTGGAATCAGTGGTGATGTCCCCTTTATCATTTTTTATTGTGTTTATTTGATTCTTCTCTCTTTTCTTCTTTATTAGTCTGGCTAGCGGTTTATCTATTTTGTTGATCTTTTCAAAAAACCAGCTTCTGGATTCATTGATTTTTTTGAAGGATTTTTTTGTGTCTCTAACTCTTTCAGTTCTGCTCTGATCTTAGTTATTTCTTGTCTTCTGCTAGCTTTTGAATTTGTTTGCTCTTGCTTTTCTTTTTTAATTGTGATGTTAGGGTGTCGATTTTAGATCTTTCCTGCTTTCTCCTGTGGGCATTTAGTACTATAAATTTCCCTCCAAATACTACTTTAGCTGTGTCCCAGAGATTCTGGTATGTTGTGTCTTTGTTCTCATTGATTTCAAACAACTTATTTATTTCTGCCTTAATTTCCTTATTTACCCAGTAGTCATTCAGGAGCAAGTTGTTCAGTTTCCATGTATTTGTGTGGTTTTGAGAGAGTTTCTTTCTTTCTTTTCTTTTCTTTTTTTTTTTTTTGATGGAGTCTCACTGTGTCACCCAGACTGGAGTGCAGTGGTGTGATCTCAGCTCACTGAATGAGTTTCTTAATCCTGAGTTCTAATTTGATTGCACTGTGGTCTGAGAGACTGTTTGTTATGATTTCCATTCTTTTGCATTTGCTGAGGAGTGTTTTACTTCCAATTATGTGATCAGTTTTAGAGCAAGTGCTATGTGGTGCTGAGAAGAATGTATATTCTGTTGATTTGCGGTGGAGAGTTCTGTAGATGTCTGTTAGGTCTGCTTGGTCCAGAGCTGAGATAAAGTCCTGAATATCCTTGTTAATTTTCTGTCTTGTTGATCTAATAATGACAGTAGGGTGTTAAAGTCTCCCACTATTAATGTGTGGGAAAGAATCATTCCTAAAGAGGGCTTTAAACGAAAACTTTCAGGTCAAATAGGTGGGGTTTGGCTGAGAGCTGTGTGACGGATCTTTTGAGACAGGTAGGACTTAATATCCAGGGAGAGAGATTTGTTCCAATATATAATGCTCTCCTAGGGACTGCTCTCCAGATAATTGAGGTAATGCTGTGCTATTTAATGATAATACAGACACTGCAATATATTCTACCCTTTTCTTTCTTCTTCAAAAGATTCTCTTATTGATTTATTTAAACCCACATCTGGACTGATTCATCCCAAGTTTTTGAGTTCATGATCTTATTCTGGATTTTGATGACACGTTTATGTTCCAAGAGAAATAAGTAGGTTGGGGATGGAAAGAGAGGGCACGTCACACAGAACTTGGTATGAAGTTCTGCCAGGCCCAGGGGCTTAGGCTGTATCTGCTAGGCAGGGGAGGGTGCGGGGGGTCAAGAAAGATTCCAAGGAGTTGACTGTCCTGATGAGTTTGGCATTTCAGGTTTCTCCTTCTGGCAGGTAATAAGTCTTCAGATAAGGATGGTACAAACAGATAGTGTTCCAGAGGCCATTTGGCAAAACTGGGTAACTAATGGGAAATGGGTTGAGAGTGAACCAAGAGAAGATACTTAGGTTAACATCCATGTTTTGAAGAGACTGAGATACATAATAATAAAAATCTATGTGATAGTTACACTGACTAATGTCATCAAGCACCTGCTATTTGCCTGGTGCAAGACTGAATTTTTAATCATCAAGCTTTGAAATTTGGTACAATTAGTGTCCCCATTTTACAGATGATAAAACTGAGTCACACCACCCAAGATTACACAGGAATGAAGCCAGGCTGGGCACCACAGGAATGAAAAGACAAGTAAGACATAATTGCTATCCTCAGTATGACACTTAAGGAATCTGTCTATGGATGATCAGCACTTTAGAGTACACAAAACACTTTTAAATATGTTATTTTGGTTAATCCCTACATAGTACTGTGTAGTAGTTTTTGCCATCATCATCTTACACATGATGAAACTGAGATCTAAAGGGAAGGAGTTGCTTTCTAAGATCAGATAGTAATTAGGTGACACATTTAATTTAAATGATAAATCTGAGCACTTTGCAGAACATTACAACTTCTTTACAAATATCTTGGGTGAGATACTGCTGCTACTCACACTGGTGTAAGTCCCAAGTCATTCATGGGAAAAGAGTGCAGATGACACAGTTTAGATTCTGGGATCAGACTTCTTATTATATTGGCACCTCATTTCTGCTATAAGACCTTGGACAAGTTACTTAATCTCCTAAATATGTTTTCTTATCCAAGAAATGGGAATAATAATGCCATATTTTTCTATTTTTATAAGGCTTCAGTGATAATTTTTAAGAGATAATTCATGCCACATGCCTGGAGCCTAGTAAAAGTCAATTAATGTTAGTAGTAATAAAAATAGTTCAAAGAAATGACATAGAATTAGTTGCAGAAGGAAATACTAAAATATATAAAATCACATTTCAAATGAATTTTGAAGAATTTCAGAAGGTATAAGAGAAGCAATCCTATGGCTAGGGAGTTAAGAATGTTTTTAATTCTGAAGATTGTTTTTGTTTAAGTTAGCAGTAGGGTTTATGAGCAGAAGAGTTAAATTATTGGAGATGGGCCAGGCACAGTGATTCATGCCTGTAATCCCAGCACTTTGGGAGGCCAAGGCAAAAAGATTGCTTGAGGCCAGGAGATTGAGACCAGCCTGTACAAACCTGTCTCTACAATAATAATAATAATAATGTTTTAAATAGTTGAATATATACTTAAAGAAAAGCAATTAGGAGGCACAATGAAATAGTCCCAGAGAGAAGAATCAAGGCCCTGAAGAAGGGTGGTAGTGGAGGGGATAGAAAGGGGGAGATAGATTGGTATGAGGGGCTGCAGGGCATTTTGGGAGCTCTTCCCAGCATGCATTTGGATTGCTTCCTCACAACATCACTTGGTAAATACATAAGAAATGCAAACTCATTTTCAACCTGGCTAAGCAAAAAAATCTAATCTGGATGGTGTTTGCTACACTACAACAAAATGCATTCCAGAATCAGGTATAAACAATTTGGGAGTTACATGTTCTGATTGCCTGCACTTTGTTTTTGTCCTTTGGTGCAAGAAACCCAGAGTTGGTGTATGGATTCACGTATCCACATTTGTTGTTCTGTCTGCATTCTGAGAGGGTGTTTATTTATTGGCTTCTGTGCTTATTTGTAATTGTGTTCTCATCTTGAAGCATGGTCTCTAGGATAATTTTCTCAGAAGGCAGAAACATATGAAATGTAAAAATATCTACACCCTTGTGCCTATACCTATATTTTGATCTCAGCTGAATTTTTATAGTTGTCCTGCTGTTAAGCTGAATTAACATTGAGCAAAGAGACCACTTAAAAAATTTTACTAGTAGTGTTTCAATTTCTTGTATCCCAGATTTAGTGGAAGTGGTTAGACATTTTGTAATGAGCTGGTTCTTCATTCTATAATGATAGTTTTTGAATGTCATGATCTAAAACTAGCAAAAGTTTTGAGACCATGTACTACTTATGGAAAGGAGAGGGGAATATTGAAGCCTGAAGGTTATTTTCCAAAATAGCACTGGGCTGGTTTATCCTGTCTAACAATCCTGGATGCAGTGCCAGTGGATTGCAGTTTGCTGGTGCTTATTCAGATTAGGGCAAAGAGCTGGCTTGAATGATCTGGCTGTAAGTGTACCCTTCCAGAAGTACCCATCTACTCTTGGAGGGTCTCAGGGACTGAAATTATGTCAGATTCAAGGTTACCAGGGACAATGACTTAACCAGTTAAAATTAGATTTGTACTTGCTATGTTTCCACTTAGATTGAGTGTTTGACATTTTCATACGTGGCAGGCAAAAGCTTTTATGGCCTAATGTTTATGAACATAGCCTGGTTGGTCAAACAGGAATAAAGAATGAGCTATCACAACAATTTTCAATTTTCATAGGCATATCTTATGTTTCTAAGTTTACAATATATGAGGCAGCTAATATTAATAATAAGTCCACTGTCAACAAGTGTAGTAAGGCACAGGACTATCTCACTCAGTCATTACTGCTGTAAAATCACAGTCCCTCTGAATCTCGTTGGACATTCAAAATGTCCTTAAAGTGTTAGAAACAGGCAAATCTTTTTTTAAGTCTAGTACCTCATGTATGCTTCATGTGCTCATAACTTAACTGAATGAATCCCTTAAATGAGCTGTTGATGTCCTATTTGCAATTTTTTTCCTCCCAAAGAAATTCGTATTTAGCTGCAAGGTAACTTCCCTGTGTGAAATTTACAGGTTTGCCAGCCATAGAAAACATTAATGCATAATATATAAACAAAATGTATACTCCTTTTGCAAAAAAAATGGCAAAAGGAAAACAAGGAATTTAGTCCTTGCTTTCCAAAGGGAGAATACATGAATCTTGCATTTTTATTTTTGATGCCTTTTTGCCTTTAAATATATGAGATGACTATTAATGCCTATATTCACAGCAGGGATAGAAGGGAAATGGCAGTAAATTGTAAAGCACATTTACATTATAACAAGGCCTGTGGAAGCACTGTAATTCACACAGTTATTTCAACAGAGGTTTGGACTCCCTCCAATTTAATTTTCTGAAGTTGGGCTGTGCAGCTGGGTCATTCCTGTTCTAATCTGGGAAATGTATCTCTTAAGGCTGTGGATCAGAATGCCAGCCTCCCAGCTGTCACCAAGGAGCATCATTTACAGCCACTGAGGTCTGAGGGCAAAGCATCAGAATCACTTAATGTGGACACAGCAGCCTAGCTAGCTTCATAAATTCTCTTGCAAAGAGCAATAATCAATATTTCATGTTTAATGATGCAGAGCTAAAATTACTATAGATTTTATGTCTTCTACTTTTCCAAATTATGCAAACATTAGTAACCCCTTTTTTAGTGCCCTTATTACACTTCCATTAAAAAACAGATGGAGGGGAGCGGGTGAGGAAGCCTGGTAATATATAATGAAATTATGGAATAGTCAAAAGCATCAAAAGTGATTCTGGTTTTTAATTTTTGTTAAATAGTTGCCCTTAGGTTAATATATAATTATTTCCAATACAAAAAAACCCTGATTTATGCAAGTGGCACAGGTTTTGTCACCTATAGCTACACAGTGAAGAAAATTGCAGATTGTTTTCACATTTTAAGTTAACTTAAATGCTCTGGGATATGCTAGGATTAAATGGTCATGATGTAAGTCAGAAAAGTTAAAAGGTTGGCATTTAGAAACAAGTGAACAAGTGTACTTTAGAGAAAAAGCAATTTTGATTGGATTTCTTGTTTTAAACCTGTCCAAAGAACATACGCTGCTTGTTTAGACAATGGAAGTGGTAGAGATTGAAAAAGGAGGAAAAACAAAAAACAAACCAGAACAGTGTTTTATTATTGGGCAGGTCAAGAAGCTGACTAAGCAGTCACAGAGATGGGCTTATCTAACCTCTTAGCTATTCCACAAGAAAAGCCTCCAGGATTGAGACAGGAGGGTAAAGCCAGACACAAAAGAACAAAATTCAGTATCCACCTTTCATTCTAATGGTTCACACCCATGTTACTTTAGAACAACTTTTACAGCAGTGGGAAGCCTGGAAAGTAGTCAATAATTTTTCACTGTAACAAAGTAGCCTAGATTCCTTTGCCACTCATAACACAGACTTCATTTGGAGAAATGGGATTAAGGATTCTGGAATGCTGTGTGTCTGGATTGTACTTGAATAATTTAACTTGTATTTTGTAGAGAGGTCTAGCCTACATTTAAAAGAAAAGAAGTAAATAGAGCATAGTAGAAATTGTCCTGTTATTTGGTGAGTCAAACTGAACCAGAAAGCTGGGTTCAGGTCCTTGAGTAGTGACAGCTTCTCCTATAAAGATTAGTCATCAAACACACAGGTTCTTCTGGTAAATAATATGATTAATTAATGTGATTAGTTAAGTTTATTGGTTTATAGAAAAAGAATTGCAAAGACAGGACAAACAAAAGCAACGTAGGATTCTTGAAGCATATCAACCTGGATTCAGGGACAACTCATGTGAAAGGGCGACTGAGAGTTTAATGAAGTGACTGTTCACGTAGATGTGGCAGAGTAGAGGAGAAGCCACAAGGAAGAAGGAAGCATCTGGGGTTATCAGTAGTTGGAGGGGGCAAAGGAAGGGAGAGGAAGGAAGAGTAGGTCTTGGAGGGATGAGAAAATGGAGCTGTTATGGGAATATGCACTATCCTGTGGGAAAGGCCACTCTGTGGAAACTATGGCCATTAGTTATGTCCAACCTATGCTCCAGCAAGAGAGGAGAACAAAGAGAAAAAATGTTCCAACTTCTTCCTTCTGCTATCCTCTGGGCTCATGCCAGTGCCTGCCTCTGCTCAAACATTCCCCAAGGCCATAGAATAAAGGGCCTAATAGATAAAGTCCAAAATTATGAGCCTCTCAGGCCACAGTAAAGAATGGAGAAGAGTAAAGACTGTATCTGACAGGCAGACAATGGTCAGCAGAGGATATAAAATTACTTGGGATTTTTTGGACCATTAAGCTACTAAAGTTTCTTTTCATGTTAGTCAGAATAACACATTCATTTATTCAACAGACAATATCAAGCACCTCTTCAATAACTCATTTTGGGAACAGGCACATCAGAGTGAATAAGTTACCATCCCTGACCTTGAAGAGCTGAGGGGGGGAGGCAGGTAAAGATTAAATACTAAAATCGGTGATCACCAGAGGTTGCAGAGGAAGGAGGGTGGGGTACCCAACTTTCTTGTTGGGTTAGAAATATCTGCTTGGAGGAGCAGAAAATTGGGGTCTTCCTGAAAAAAGAATGGTGTGCATCAGTAGAAGAGTTAGAGGCATGCTGTCACTGAAATGTCCAGTGGGCATGTGATTTCTGGGATTTTGTGATGAATCATTTGACCGGGCTCAGAGAAGAAGTGTGTGTAGGGGTCAGTGAGGTGGAGTGGGGAGAGGCAGGCTGGGCCCTGTCACACAGACCTTGGCTGAGGAGTTTGGAATCTATCCTGACAGCAATAGGGAGCTAGTAGAAAAATGGCATTGGTTTCTAGTAAGAAAATGGTATTGCCAGATATAAAATCAGAGACAAATGGGACTAGTAAGAGAAACCAAAGATGGGATAGATCTATTTGTATATGCTTTTAATAGTAAAATAAAACAAAGCTTTCTCAAAGGATTAAACTCTGAGTGAAGATCTGTGGAGTAATTTGACTTGCTTATCCATCTCTGAGAAAATGAGGATGTGGTTTGGAACTTCCAGGCCAATTGAATTGAAGTGTTTTTGTATAGTTAGCTTAAATAACCAAATGATGAAATCAATGCTCCAAATTGTCAGCAGAGCAGCTGCTCAGAAAGCTCTTGTTAGTCATTGACCTTATGTTTAATATGATTTCCTAGAATGGGGATAGTCAGATATTGAATAAAGTACTGCATCAAAGCCCTCACCACCCAGCAAGCTTTCTGCAATGAAATATTCAAGGAAAGGAGAGTGGCTGGCACAAATTGCAAAAAGGCTTTTCTTTATGCCTGCTAAGTCCCCAGAGAAAAAAGAATAGAAGAAAGCGTGCCACAGCCACATCTTGGAGAAGAAAGTGCCAGGACTGGCAGTAGCTCCATCTCTTTTCTAATCATGATGCAGGGGGAAAAAAAATTACAACATAAAAATTCACTTTTGGTTTTTAAGAATAGTTAAGATTTCTCATTCAAACTATTTCCTTGCTATATCAAAGCAACTTCAAGTCTGACCATTTCCAGTCCTGCACCGCATAATGACATTTGATCAATACTGATCACATATACAACCCATAACAACAAAACATTACAAAGGTTGCAATACAATATTTTTACTGTACTTTTTCTAGATTTGGATATGTTTAGATATACAAATATTTACCATTGTGTTATAATTTTCTTACAGTAACATATGCTTTATAGGTTTTTAGCCCAGGAGCAATAGGCTGTATCACATAGCCCAGGTGTGTAGTAGGCTATACCATCTAGGTTTGTGTAAGCATACTCTATGATGTTCGCACAGTGATGAAATCTCCTAATGACAAATTTCTCAGGACATATCCTTGTTATTAAGCAACACATGACAATATATGACCTCGATTTGTTACTTATGTCATTGAAGGTGAGGTGTGATATGATTTTAAAAAATTAGGTAGGAGGTGTAGGGGAAAATAGAGGATAAATGTGGAGGCTTATTCTTAGAATATGGAACCAGAGTTGAGAGGGCTAAAGAGTAAGTTTCATCCCAAAAATAAAATGTCATGTTAAAGATTGCAAAGGATAATCTATCTATCATCTCTATCTTTCTACCTATTATAATTTCTCTTTCGCTTACTATAAATATTACAAATGTAATAACAGAGTTAAAACAAATATAAAGATGTTTATAAATCAGGTAGTTAAAGAGGTGAGGAATGATCGTTCTAACTGCCTAAAAAGAATCCTTGTGGCAAATAAATATTTAATTTTGCTTAAGCTTCTACCAGCCAAAGCAAAACAAATGACTTCATTAAGACTTACAAGTTGTTATTGTTGATGAAAAGTAGTGTACTATTACATCAAAAGGGGCAAATATACCCTACTTCTAAATTCTAAATTGTATTTCTCTTTCATTCCATTATATAAAAAGAGATCCAGTAGCAAAATAGACAGTGTTTTATATACACCCTGTATAATAGATCTCAATCCCTACCTCACCACAACATACATAAAAAGTAATTCACGGCCAGGCACCATGGCTCACGCCTGTAATCCCAGCACTTTGGGAGGCCAAGGCCCAGCACAACAGGAGTACACCACTATACCCGGCAATTTTTTTGTATTTTTTAGTAGAGATGGGGTTTCACCATGTTGGCCAGGCTGGTCTTGAACTCTGGACTTCAAGTGATCCTCCCACCTTGGCCTCCCAAAGTGTTGGAATTACAGGCGTGAGCCACCACACCTGGCCCCGTTAGTGTTCTGAATAAGACATTTTAAAAGACATGGCCAAAACAAAGCAAACAACAGTTCAGTTCTGAACTTCTATAATGCTATCGCTCATCTTCGAATTTTGTATTCTAGTCCTAGGTTATGGCTCACATGGTAACTTCTCAGGATTCTTTTAGTTGTATAAAAACAACAAAACAAAACAGAAACCTCAACTGAAAGTGTTTTTTAAAAGAGAGAGAATCTGGCTGGGTACAGTGGCTCATGCCTGTAATACCAACACTTTGGGAGGCCAAGGCAGGCAGATCATGAAGTCAGGAGTTCAAGACCAGCCTGGCCAACATGGCAAAACCCCATCTCTAGTAAAAATATAAACAATTAGCTGGGTGTGGTGGCAGGTGCCTCTAATCCCAGCTACTCGGGAGACTGAGGCAGGAGAATCGCGTGAACCTGGGAGGCAGAAGTTGCAGTGAGCCGAGATCGCACCACTGTACTCCAACCTGGGTGATAGAGTGACACTCTGTCTCAAAAAAAAAAAAAAAAAAAAAAAAAAAGAATCTATTGACAAAACTGAAAAGTCTATCAATGTGCTGGTTTCAAGCTCCAGTTTGAAACAGATGTTCACAACATCACCCTGGCTCTGGCCTCTTGGCTCTTTTTCCTTTGTCTCCATCCCCTTTGCTGTGTTATATTTTTCCTTCAGTTAGTACCTGTCACAAATGCAAATACTTCTGTCACAGTTCCAGTGTCCCTCACACTTCAAAATCCTAACACTCCAAAATCCAGAGGAATAAACTGAAGTTCTTCTCCAAATCTTGAGGTAAAGTTTAAATAATTAACATTGGTTGAGCAATTGCTATGTGCTGGGCACTATTCTATGCACTGAAAATATAATGGTGGATGTGATGAAAAATCTACTTCCATGGTGCCTACAATCTAGTGAATGGAGACAATGAAACACAAATATGTTAGGAAGTAATGAAGATCATAAAGAAGTGAATCAGAGCATAAAGCACGGTAAATATACAGTAAGTAATGGGTGACGTCTTAGAGAGTTCAATCAAGGAAGGCTTTTTTGAGAAGGCAATATATGAGCAAACACCTGGATGAAGTGAGGAAGCCATGTGAGGGTAATGTTGATTGTAATTGTGCACAGAATTAATATTCTCTGTACGAGGAACAGCGAAGATATGTGATCTAAAAGGGAGCAACCGTGGCTATTTCTGAAACACCCCAAGACCAATATGGCTAGATAAGTGTGAGTTGTATGAATAGAGGGTGGTAGGAAATGAGGTCAGAGAGATAGGTGGGGGTTCGTATTACATAGGGTTCTATAGGCCATGGTGATGAGTTTGGATTTTATTCCAAAAGTGATGGAAAACCACTGAATTATGAAGTGGAAAATATCTCTTATCTACATTTGTTTAACTATGACGAATCAATAAATTAGTAGGTTGGTCTTCTTGCATGACAAGTATGTTCAGATGTTGGTAGATCAGAGTTGAAGTAGCAGCTCCATGGTTTCATCAGGGTCCCACGCACCTTCTGTCTTTCTATTTTATTAACTTTAATGTGTGGTTTTCCTCCTTATAGGCACAATAGCTTTTGCACTCTGGATTTCATTACTATGATCCCGGCAGGAAGAAGGAAGACCAAACATTAAAAGCCACATGCCAGCTGACTCTTTTTTTTTTTTTTTTGGTATCAGAAAACAATAGTTTATACAGAAGCCCCATTTAGTAGACTTACGCTCATATTCATATGAAGAAAAATTGATCTCAATTCTTACCACACACCATACACAAAAATTAATTTACTGTACTCCTAAATGTAAATGAACTATACATTTTCTAAGAGAAAATATAGGAGACTATATTTGCAACATTGGGGCAGGAAAATATTTCTTAGGATGCAGAAAATACTAAATAACAAAAATAAAATAATAAATTGCATTGCATCAAAATGAAAAGATTTGCTTGTCAAAATATATTGATTGGGAAGAAATATTAGCAACACATGCATCTGACAAAAGAGTTGTACCCTATAATATATAAAGAACTTCTACTGCTTGAAAAATAAGACATATAACTCAGTTAAAAACACATGCAAAAAATACTCAACATTATTAGTTATCAGAAAAATGCAGGTTGAAGTCACAATAAGATATCACAAATCCAGGAGAATAAAGTGAAAAAGACTGACATTGAATGTTGGTGGGAATGTACAGCAGCTAGACTTCTCCTACATTGCTGGTTGGAATATAAAATAGTACAACCGCTTTAGAAAACTTTGGAAGTTTCTTTAAAATTAAACGTGACCGGGTGCGGTGGCTCATGCCAGTAATCCCAGCACTTTGGGAGGCCGAGGCAGGCGGATCACGAGGTCAAGAGATCGAGACCATCCTGGCTAACATGGTGAAATCCCGTCTCCACTAAAAATACCACAAATTAGGTGGGTGTGGTGGTGGGCCCCTGTAGTCCCAACTACTCGGGAGGCTGAGGCAGGAGAATGGTGTGAACCTGGGAGGCGGAGCTTGCAGTGAGCCACGATTGCGCCACTGCACTCCAGCCTGGGCAACAGAGTGAGACTCCATCTCAAAAATAAATAAATAAAAATAAAAGTTAAACATGTATTTACCTCATAAGGTAGCAATTTCATTCCTAGATATTTACTGAAGAAAAATGAAAACACATCCACAAACACACTTGCACAGCAGACTTGCACAAACAGATTTGCACAACAATGATCATAGCAGCTTTATTCATACTAGGCCATATGGATATGAAAACAATTAGAATGCCCATTAACAGTAGAATGGATTATTGTGTATGTATACAATAGAAAACTACTCAGCAATAAAAAGAAATGAGCTACTGATATATGCAACGGACAGCATGGACAAATGTCAAAATACAATGTTGAGTTAATTAAGCTGGACACAATAGATAAATTTATACAAAAGTCTAGAACAGGCAAAACTAATCTACACAGATAGAAATCTGAACAGGGGTGCCTTTGGGATAGGAAAATTGATTGTAAAGGGGCACAAAGGAACTTCCTGGGAATGATAAATGTTCTATATATTGTTTTGGCTGTGGCTCTACCAATGGAAGCGTTTGATAAAAATCACTGTATTGTATACTTATAAGGTGCATTTCATACTTTGTAAATTATACTCCAATTACAAAAGAAAACCCAGGTACTACAAGACCACTCAGGCTGATGTAAGAAGTGACTGATGCAGCCTAACATAGGAAGCAGGGCAATAATTAGAAGATTACCATGATTGGCTTAAACCGGACTGAGAGGTGGCCAAGTCCCAAATATATTTTGAAAGTGGGGTCAATAAGAGTAGCTCATTGATTGACTATAGCTGGTGAGAGGAAGAAATGAGTAAAGTCTGGTTCTTAGGTTTAACTCTTCATAGCTTGGTGAATAGTGATGCCATTTGCTAAAATGAGGAAGAAGCAGTGAAGAAGGAGGTTTGGGTAGGAGGGTATAAGCAGGGATATCAACATTTTGCTTTTGAGCTTGAGATGCTTGTCAAACACGTACATAGAACTGTCAAGTAGGCAGGGTGGATGCAGAAGAGTGAAGTTAGAGAAGAGGTCAGGTACAAATATAAAATAGAAGCTGTGAGACCGGCTGAGATCCCCTGAGGAGTTAAGATAGATAGAGAAGAGGACAGATGACTGAGACTGGCAGCTGGTATGTTTCCAGAGGTTTTGTAGGAGTGGCAAAGATCTGAGGAGCGAAGAGGGTCCCACCCGACCTCCACACCATGTAGTATGTAGCATGTGGGGAAGAAATGGCCACCTCTTAAGAGGACTGCAGGGGAGAGGGTGTGCTCAGGTACTCAGCCAACTTTTTCATATGCAAAATTCTCTATATACTAGACCTCTTTTCTTAACAATTATTTGCTCTTCTTGCTCTAACAAAAACTTAGCTGTCCCAGAACAGTGAGGCATAGTTTAGTTAGAACAACATAATTAAGGGCATATTCAAAGAAGTTGGGGAGATACAGGATTTTGCTGATGACAGACTGTAAAGGACCCACTGGAAAGGTTGGAAGAACTGGGGAGAGGTGGGTGATTAGGCCACATTCTGGAATGCAGTATGGGTTTAAGAGATTGCATAGTGGGAGAGGTGATCTAGGTGACTTGGGTGTCTGGTGGGTTATAAGCATGTAGAGAGACTAGTCCTGATGGTCTTTTGGATGTAATTGAATAATTATTTCTAACTGCGGCTTCCCCTTGGGACTGGTCACTTTGACAGTTTCTGGTGGGGGGTAAGTGGTGTGGTGAATGGTATGGTAGGTAGTGTGGCCTCAGGGATTGGTGGTCTTCCCAGGAACAGAGTTCTGTGAGTCTTCCTTAAATCCTGCCATGATAAGACTGAAGAAGGGAGTCTTACCAGGAACGTGGGTCAAATCCTGTCACACCTCTGTGGTCAGAGAAATGAGATTACAGAGACAACAAATGCCTGGAATTCAGGGAAGGGGTGTGTGTGTGTGTGTGTGTGTGTGTGTGTTTGTGTGTGTGTCTGAACATGTGGGCTATGGAGAAGAGGTTGCCAAGAGTTACTAAGAGACAAGAGAGGATGATTGCTGAATGGCCAAATGCAGCATGCAGTCATTAGTGTCTCTTACTCAGCAATCAGCAATGACATTACTGTTGAGAAAGTGAATTTGGAAAGAGTGTGGGTGGATCTATGTAAACATATCCAAACTCTGAAAAAAAAATAATAGGAAACATTATCTTGAGTAAAAAAAAAAAAATCGCACAATTTGAGTGACAATATTCTAATTTGATCAAGGATCATGCTGTATTTTTGTGTGTTTAAACACTTAACCAGCACAAAGTCCAGAACTCTTTTTTTTTTTTTTTTTTTTGAGACGGAGTCTCGCTCTGTCACCCAGGCTGGAGTGTAGGGGCACAATCTCGGCTCACTGCCAACTCCGCCTCCCGGGTTCACACCATTCTCCTGCCTCAGCCCCCGAGTAGCTGGGACTACAGGTGCCCACCACCACGCTCGTCTAATTTTTTGTATATTTAGTAGAGATGGGGTTTCACCATGTTAGCCAGGATGGTCTCGATCTCCTGACCTCGTGATCCGCCCACCTCGGCCTACCAAAGTGCAGTCCAGAACTCTTAATGTTGTGTTGTATCAATTTTGCTAACAAGTATGCTTGAATAGTATTGCTCAGAAGTAGCTGGTGATAATTTGTAAGATATATCTTTTCTTTTTCACAGGAAGAACTGAAAAGATTGCAGAATCCTCTAGAACAAGTTAATGATGGAAAATATTTATTTGAAAAGTAAGTAAAAAGTATTAAGTTAAATCATTTGCATGGTTGGAAAGCTTGAGTAAAATGAAAATCTTTCTGGTAAAAATAAGTAAATTGGACAGTTTCTTGTTATCATTGTGGTCAGAGCCCAGAAAGGTGGCTCATTTGAGATATAGGTAGATAAATGTATGACTAGTTGAGCAATGATACGCAAGCTCTACTGCTTAACAGAGTAATACGATGCCTGGAATTTGTTTCTGGTGGTATGTCTGAGGGCTGAAACTTAACTCTGACCTGTCTTAGTCTTTTAATCAGGGACATTTATAGAAGGTAGGTACAAAATTTGTGAAAAGTACAAAGCTAACACTAAGACTAATAGACTGAACATTCAGATTAACACTACAGAATGGGACAAAATTGAGCTAAGATAAAGCAAAAAGAAGAGATGAAATTGAACAGAGATAAAAGTAAACGTTTATAATGTACCCTGTACTGTTGAACGCTCACAGACACTCCTCATCAAATTCTGATTATAGCCTTTTGATATAGGCATTATTATTTCCATTTCACAGATGAGAAAAAACAGGCTCAGAGAGGTTTCAGCAACTCCATGTATACTCAGCTAGTGAGTGGTGAGAATGGGAAATAAACCCAGGTTTTGTTGCCTCCAGAATCCTTGCTCTCAATCACTGGCTGAGCCCCAATGTACTCAGGACCAGTAAAGCCAGTTGGGTGTCATGCTTGGCTCTGGACACTACATTTAAGAATCACATTGACATTCCCAAGAGTATTAGAAAGAGGTCAATTAAAATTGTGAGAGTTCTGGAACCATGTGAAACTACTACAAGGAGCTGAGGATGTGTAGCTTGGAGAAAAGAAGTCTCAGAAGAAACATAATAGCTATCCTCAAACATTTGAAGGATGCTCCTATAAAAGAGAGGCTAAGTTGCTCTTCCTGCTCCAGAAAATAGAACAAGAGTCAATGAGTAGGATATATGGAGAAACAGCGTTGTGACTCAGATAAGGAAAAGATTCTGTAAAAGTTCAGCCTACCCCCAAACAGAATGAACTTTGTTAAGAAGTGAGCCATGTAGGGACAGGAAGGCATCACACCTTTCCTCACTCATTGTAAGGAGCACAGCCAACACTCCTGTAACAAAAGACAGGTTAACAAAAGAAAAGCACAACAAGCTTATTTAATCAGGGTTCTTTATTTTATTTTATTTTTTTGAGATGGAGTCTCACTCTGTCGCCCAGGCTGGAGTGCAGTGGCACTATCTCAGCTCACTGCAACCTCCATCTCCTGGGTTCAAGTGATTCTTCTGCCTCAGCCTCCTGAGAAGCTGGGATTACAGGCACGTACCACCACACTGGGTTAATTTTTGTATTTTTAATAGAGTCAGGGTTTCACCGTGTTACCAGGCTGGTCTCAAACTCCTGACCTCAAGTGATCCGCCCACCTCAGCCTACCAAAGTGTTCGGATTACAGGTGTGAGCCACTGCGCCCAGTCTATTTAATCAGGATTCTATGTGACTTGGGAGCCTTCAGAAATGAAAACCTGGGGAAAATTGTTCACTTTTATACTTAATTTTGATGAAGAATGGACAGCCCTGTAGAAATGTCATGGGACAAAAAGGAAGGATCTAATATATGAGGTGGGAAAACCCAGCAAGGCTGTCTATTCACATTCTTCTTGGCCTCTCTGTGCAGCATTCCTTCCTCTTGGGCATGGGGCAAGAACCTCTGGAATGAGGGTCTTAGGACTTTCCATCAGACTAGGTAGGTCAGAGAATTTCTTTATGACCAGATTTTATACAGAAAGGCAGGGTAACTTTAGAGGAATATTTTTAGATTTTGTAGCTTGCTTGTGGGAGAAGGGTTCTAGTTTCCATGACCGGCCTTGTGGAAGAGGAATTCTGGTTTTTATGGCTTGCATCATGGAAGAAAGAGGGGCAGGGACAGAAGGGCAAGAGAAGGTCAGAGAGAAAGAGACTTTGCTTCTGAGGCCTCTTCTCCTTCGGTTCAAAGAACTGAGCATGCCAAACACCATACTTTACAGTACGTGCTGAGCCCCACTAGCTGATAAGATACTGGAAGTGCCCAAGAAGAGTGTAAATGACTATACATCTGAAATGTTGCTAAAAAATATCCTAGAAAAGGGAAAATTTTGGGTTTGATGCCTCTTTCTACTTTTTCTAAGCTTTGTCAGTCTAGACAAAAACTTTAACCACCTTGAGCCCCACTATACTCATCTTTAAAAATGATAATAGTAGTCTTGACTTGACTGTCTTATTGAGAGCATTAAATGAGACAGCCCATAATAGCCTGATGCCTTCAATGCTGGCTCCTTTCCTTTCCATCTGGGCAAGGGTTTGGACAAGACAGTCTCAAAGGTTCATTACATCTGCACGATCCTAAGAATCTGCCATGTCATCACATTGAAAGGCAGTTTCAGCCCTTTGGACAAATGAAGTTTCTGTTCATATATTTTTATTATGCCTACTCTCGTTAATATGAATAAATAAGAATAAAATGGTAGAATTTCCCTCCACCATCACCATCACTAGCTATATGTAAACAATACCTAAAGAGTTTTTTGCTGACTCTAGAATGAAGACTTTTCTTTTATAGAGATTAGTGTTGTAATGACATTAGGCTAAATCAGTTATTTTTCACCTTGGCTGCACTTTGAATCGGCTAGGGAGCTTAATAAAAATGCCCTGGCTTAAGCTCCACTCTAGACAAATTGAATTAGATTCTCAGGGGATGAGGCCCTGGAATCAGTATTTCTTAACATCTTCTTTCACGTAGCTCTAACGAGGAGCTGGGATTGAGAACCAGTAGTGTAAATATATTTTAGATTCATTTCACTTATTCAGTAATCTCCTCATGCAGCTTAATTCTCCGAGGACACACTTTCTCTATGATGTTTGGCCCATTTATTTATTAAATCTGACCATGATGGTTTTTCATTATTGATTTTTTTTTTTTTTTGAGATGGGGTCTTGCTCTGTCGCCCAGGCTGGAGTGCAGTGGTGCAATCTCGGCTCACTGTAACCTCCACCTCCTGGGTTCAAGCAATTCTTCTGCCTCAGCCTCCCGAGTAGCTGGGATTATAGGCACCTGCCACCACACCCAGCAAATTTTTGTATTTTTAGTAGAGACAGAGTTTAACCATGTTAGCCAGGCTGGTCTCGAACTCCTGACCTTAGGTAATCCACCCGCCTTGGCCCCTCAAAGTGCTGGGATTACAGACATAAGCTACTGCGCCTCCCATTATTGATTTTGATGTAGGAAATGAAGTTTTTTTTTTGTTCTGCTAATTGACCACAATTCTATATTAAACCTCTCACTAACACCAGCGTGTATCTTTCTCAGCTGTCTGCTCTCAGGACGATATTTGAAAATTAATGGTATATATGTGGGCTTCCATCTGCCCTACCCTACTCTTTCTGTTTTATTATTCAGAGGCCTGAGAAAGCTAAAACCTTCTGGAAATAACCAGTCTGTTTTGTGTGCTTATTTTTTTTCAATCCCGATTGAGAAATTCCAGCAATGGGAATTAAATACTTCCTTCAAAGCACATGGGCCCATGGGAGTAAACTTTCCTTTCATGCTTATCCAGGACAGAGAGAAAATAAGCAGTGACCGCCAGCCCTAACAACTATACCCATTTGCCTGGAATCCTGGAGATTTTTTTGGTCTGTTTCAGGTCAGGACTATGTCCTTGAAAGCTGTCAAATTTGATTGAAAAATTGGTGTACTTTGAGTGAGCAGATTAGGCATTTCGTTATAGCTGCAGCTGACTTAGGTGCTGATGTAAATCATCTCAGCTACTTGAAATGACCATAAGTTAAGTGATAGTGGTATCAGAACAGTTGATCGGTTATTCCCCCTTGGAACATTACATTTATTCTGAATGCTCAACAGGGTTTTGTGGTAGAGAGTTAGTGTGAAGGGGAGGGAAGCTGCAGCTCCATACTATCTGAGACCATTGGCAGGCCAATCAAGTGCATTTGTGTACACACACACACACACACACACACACGAGCTTAGCAAATCTTGGCATGTGCCAATAAGCAGAGAAGAGCAATTGGTAAGGCCATTAATTGGAATGCTACTTAGGATTCCATTGTTTATGAAAATCACTTATTAACTTAAGTAAGACCTTAGGCTGACTGCCATGTTTTTGTAATTATTAAATCAGCCTGGGTTTCTGGTAGAAGATGTGTGATTGCAAGTCACACATTGTACTGAGGCATAATCACTTTATTACCCATAGACAATTATTGATGGAATGAACTAAAGCTATCAGATTTAAACCAACAGGTATTGGTAGTTTATAGTTTGGTGAGGATATATAAATTATATCCTCAAATTAGCAAATGTGTTAATATTGTGAAAGTTTTATTTTCTTTATGAAAACATTGGCTCTGTCTTTGTTTGTTACGTATCTACAGGCCCTACAATGTATAACTTTATTGCTTAATTTGTAATTAATAAGTAACAGAGTCTTAAAGTATCCTTGTCATAAATCTGCTATTTCTACAAGACCATACAATAATAAAAATAAGACTTTCTGTGTTAGTCCATTCTCACACTGCTTTGAAGAAATACCTGAGACTGGGTAATTTATAAAGAAAAGAGATTTAATTAACTCATATTTCCACATGGCTGGGGAGGCCTCAGGAAACTTGCAATCTTGGCAGAAGGCACCTCTTCACAGAGCAGCAGGAGAGAGAATGAGTGCCCAGCAATCGGGGGAAGCCCCTTATAAAACCGTCATATCTTGTGAGAACTCACTATCATGAGAACAGCATGGGAGAAACTGCCCCCATGATTCAATTATCTCCACCTGGTCTCATCCTTGACATGTGGGGATTATTATAATTCAAGGTGAGATTTGGGTTGGGGACACAGCCAGATCATATCACTTTCTATGCCTACCTACCCAGGATTAGGTTCCTGTGTGCTTCTCCTTTAATGATATCTGTCACACTTGCAAATACTTATGTAATGTTCATGTTCTCCTAGATTGTGGTACCACAGGAACAGGGACCATGTCTAGTGTTTTCACCATTTTATCCTCCATGCTTTGCATCATTCCTGGCACACAGGAGACATTAAATATATGTGTAGAATAAATGATTAACAATGAATTAGTAATGCACCCTGAATACCAATGGCACAGAGTAAACAAGAGTGCTTCCTTGCCCCTCAACAACCAGGCTGAGCAACCCCAAACTATCTTGGGGTGCTGACACCACCTACTTGCCATGTAGGAATTTATGTGCTTTCCTGTGTTTTTCCTACCGCTTGATCATTCCTTTCTAAAAAGAAAAAAATACATTTGTGATTCTAAGGGATCTCTCCAGCACAATTTTTTTCTTTCTTTCTTTCTTTTTTTTTTTTCCTTTTCTTTACTACCAGTGCAATCTTAGTCCTCATAACCTGGACTATTTGAATAGCTTTCTAACTAGTTTTATTTCACTCTCCTTGCTCACTCCCACCACAAATCATCCTTAAATCCTCCATTGATCATATTTCCCTGCTCCAAATGCATGGAGCTCCCTGCTGCAATAGATTATGGTCTACAGTGTGAAAAATTTTGTAAAGTTTTTCACACTGTAGATCATAATCTATTGATGGTTTGTTCAATAAATTTGGTGGGTCACACTGGCCTTTTAAAAAAGTTTCAAATATAAATCAGAAATCAAAGTACATCACATGTAGTTGGGGAAGTAATGTTTCTTGAAATTTTTGTTACACACACACACACACACACACACACACGTGCCCCTACCTTACCACATGCATGAGTATTGAATTGGAGTGTTGAATATATTACCTATGAAAACTTCACTCAGTGGGATTAAGTATAATAATCCTGATATTAAAATACTCCAACCAGTGCCTTCTGGTGGACAGAGGAGTGAGATGTGAGTTTTAATGTAGTTCCTCCTGTACAGTAAATTTAACATAATCTCTGCAAGCTTCAGATTTTTCAGCTCTACAGTGGGGAAAGTGATACTTAGTTAATGGAAGTTACTGTGATAAATAAGATAATGAATATAAAATGTCTATGACAGTGTTTTATACACATTATGGGATCAGTAACTATTAGCTTTCTGCTTATCAAAGCTTATTTCCTTTTGTTCTCCTATTTTTTTCATCTACTTCCACCAAATTTCTCTTTATTTTCTAAAATTATCCTTTGAATGTTTTTACCTCTACTATTTGTTTTGTAGTCTTCCTCATATGTTGCTTTTCACTCTCAGCTTACCTACTTCCTATCCATTCTTCAAAATTCATCCCAAGAGCTGCCTTCTCCGTGAAGCCCTTCTTGATTGTTGTAGCACTAAGAGTTCTGTAAGCTCACTGAAAGCAGTGATCATTTCTCTATAATCCTCTGCCTTTCTACAGGTCAAAGATCCATGCTTTGTTCCCAGTGGAAGCCCTGAAACAGCTTAAAAATGAAAGGAGGGAAGGTCCAGTGGCAGGGGTACTACTGGGGATGAGTAAGGTCTTCTCTACATCTTACTAGTTGGCCAGTAGCATGGAATTTATAACCCTCTCCTTGTGTTTTTTCTCCCCCTGAAATTGTCCAATGTGCTCCTTTTCTTTTCTCTTAAAGGAAATGATTTTCATACCATAGCTATGAATGTTGAGTTGAGAACAGCAAAAGGACAACAGAAAAAAAAGTCAAAGTCACATTTTTTTTTTCATGATATGGTTACTTATCCATCGTCCACCAACAGGAACTTTAATAAATTAAAATGAACAAAATTATATCTTATTTTACAAATAAATATAAATTAGCAGTATTATTGCTATAAATGTTAATCTTCTGGATTGAGAGATATTGAGACATTATTTCTGTTTCTAGTCACCAGCTGGCCATGGATACGGAGAATAATATTGAAAAATATCCCCTCAATGTACAGCCCTTGGAATCAAAGGTGAAAATGTAAGTTATTTCAAAGTATAAATTAAGCAATTAGTTCTACAGTTCTTGTTTTATGAATTACTGAATAAATCTAGAATTTTCGGGTACAACAGTTATGCATCTTTATTTTACATTCATGTGCTGCACATTATTTCCTCCCTCTTCTAAGCCGGAACACAGCTACTTTGGGTGCACAGCGCCATCTATTGGGTAGTACAGGGAATTATTTGCTTGCCACTGCTTTTACCACCTCTTGGTTTTTCCATTTCTGGTCTAGTACAATCCTTTAACTTCCACTAGCATTTTCCTTTGCCTTTCATCTTAGTAACTTGGTTAATTCTGTCTTAGAATAATTTGGTTATTTCTACCTCAAGCCATTTATTTATTAAACATACACACACAAACACATACCCTTTTAAAAATCTTCTTTCTATTTCAGCTTCTGTTCAATTATTTTGGGAAAATGTTTCTTCTCTTCTTTTTTCTCACTTTCTATCCTTTTCTTCTTATTCTCTCTTAAGACACCCAAATGTAAGCCTCCTCCCCCTATTATAAATGACTATTACCTTAAAATAGTGCTAAAAACATTTCAATATTAACAAAATGAAACTAACAATATCCAAAGTGAGAAAGACTTTATTATAGAACAAAATATTAATCTTCTCAAACCATTTTTAAGTAGAGAAGGGGCCTATTATAATTGGAAGCAATTTCAAAAATATTTATGACTGTTTTCTGAGATCTTTTCCTGTTCTGATTTTCCTTCAGAAGCATATATGATAAATGCCAGTGAGTGTATATTTAATCTCTCTCCCCACCCCCTCCCTCACAAACTCTCTCTCTCTCTCTCAGTTTAACACTCCGAGAAGCATGAGAATTTAAACAAGAATGTTAACATATCTGAGCTTGGCCAGAATCACTGATCATTTTTTTAAAGTGCAAGGAGGAACCTTTTAGACAAGAAATCACCCTAAAAAAGGGCACCTTGAGGTGTGTACAACTTTGAACAACAACAAGTCGTTGCTGGACTTAGGAACTAAAGCAGAAATGACACAAATACGTAATATCCTGCTGGATAAAAGCAAATACTAATACATACCCCTGTAAATCTATGTTAACCTTGGGTCATCAGTAAAAAGCTTGCCTCTACATGAGCATATAAGGTTACCCCTCAAGATAAAGTCCAAACAGGACTTCTGAACCAGCTGGGTGCTCAGCTAGAAAGTTCTGTGTCACACACTTACTAAATACATAATGAATCAGGCTATCGAATCATTTTGTATAAGCAGTGTGTCAGCCTCACTACACAGGACTTTAGTTTGCCAACATAGGTTGCTTTATCATTAGGAATTTTCTCATTAAGATAAGGTTCTTTTAAATGAAATGTGCTGGTGAAAGAAAAGTTGGTGTATGAAAAATTAGAGTGTTTAATGTGAATGCTGAAATTAAGTTAGAAAAACTCCTGGGTCTTTTTTAGTTTTCATCATCTTCAATATGTAGGGGCTGCGGGATAGGTACCAGGAGAAGGATTAGGCAAAGACAAAATCTCTGTGCTTCAGATTCCAGCCAGCTAAGAGAGCCTGAGATTTTATATTTGTTGATTTGATGGAGGAGTCTCAGCTCAATGAGGTACAAACAGAGTGGCTCTTATCTCTTCTAATAATTCTGAATCCCATGTCTGTTCACTGGAGAGAAAGAAGGGAGAGAATACTTAATCTTGCCGAATAATGGAACTTGACTCCCATTGGAGAGCTTAGTCTAGTTCAGTGACTTTTGTCTAATCTGGTTATTAAATTCTTAACTCTTATGGCAGGTTGAAAATCTCCCCTCTGCTTACAGGAGACCTTTTCTACAGCTCTGTATTCTGCTTCCTTCCTTTCACTCTCTTCTTACTTATCTCCCCTTCTCTCCTCCCTCCTTCTGCCTTCCTTTATCAGTGTTATCTCTCCCACCCACCTTTGCTAAACACCTAGACTGCCCCGGGTTTCCTGTGAATAGATGGCAGACACTTTCACTCTCAGCAGTTGTTCCCTTTAACAACTGTCCTATGTTTGGGGACTCTAAGGGAAGGGGTCATTGGGTCTCCTCTAAGCACCCCCCCCCAATGGTATAGGCTGCTCATCCTCACTGGGTTTGTGCCTCTTGCTCTGTGGGGGCTGTGCCCCATGATGCACCAAACAGTGCCTTCCTCTGCCGACCGTGGCATCTTCAACAGGGACAATCTTGGGATATTCTCATTCCTGCTTTCCAAGAGAAGTTTTTTAGTCCTGCAGAGCATTGGGTATAAAAAATGGGGCCTTGTCCAAGGTACCACAGTCACCCTCTATTATCACAGGCTTTCTTTTAGGGCCTTTTGACTTCTTTTGGTGGGGACCAACTGAGAGTCTGTCTTCTCCCAGAGGTAGAGGGAAGTGAGGATCACTCCATCATAAAATCCCCTCCCCTGAAGGCTCTCCTTTCCCCTCCCTGATGAGAAGAGAGTAAACAGTTCCCATACAGGGTGTCTGGCTAGTCTAGTGCCTGCAAGCCCTGAGGGGGATGGAGGTGCTGTGGCAAGGCAATCTCTGAATGTTAAAGAGAGGAAAGATGAGACCTGTTCTCAGGTGTAGGCTGCCTTCACTGTCTACCTGTGGGAATCCCAGGATGGGAGTCAGAATAGCAGGAAAGGGTTCGGATGGTTCCTCATACTCAGGACATCGTGAAAAGGAAAGAATTTATAAGAAAGTGTAAACCTGCGTGTGGCAGTGCAAAGTATCAGTGGCAGGAGGCAGAGGCCTGTCAGAAAGTGTGGCTCAGTGAAAAAATGTGTGAGTGTCGGGGAGGGTGTGTGTATCAAAGTTGAAGGGAGTGTCAGAAAGGGTCCATTACCTGGTTCATGAATGCAACTGTTAAGAGGTAATTTTGAGTATTAGACCAGAGGATCAAAAGAGTGCGTCAAAAGGGCAAAAGCAATCAAGATCACATGGCTATTAATGAAAAGGCATTTGGGGGACGTAAAAGGCAAGTTCTCCCAAGATCAAACAAAGGCAACCCTCTCAAGTCAGAAAATTTGTGAAAGTAAAAGTAATAGTGAAAACACCAAAAGGAAGGCTCTCTGAGCAACTCTAAGGCTAAAGATGAATGTGTTCCCAAGAGCCTTAAGGCTGGAACAAGCTTTGGGGGATGAAGGTGCACAGCAAAGGAATGCAGGCTTAGTGAGACGCACTCACAGCACAGGAAGAGGTGGGCTCCCCAAGCCCCAGCAAGCTGCTGCCCTCCATCTTGTAAGTCACTCTTTACATGTTGTAGCAAGATCTAAAACAGATCTTCCCAATACAAACCCTTGTGTAAAAGTTGTTCATTAGCTCTGTGTAATCCCCCAATCCCCTTCCTTACATTTTAACAATATATTTACTTTGTGATGAAAAAACTTAGAGATGTATTGAATACAAATTGCTTTTTTGAAAGTCAGCTCAATAAATATGCTCAATTGCTCTCCTAATTTTTATTATTATATTTGATTTTGCAATGAAACAACATTTAGGTTTTATAAAGGAGAGAAGGGGTACACACACACACACACACACACACACACAGAGAGAGAGAGAGAGAGAGAGCATTTCCTAAAGAACTTTAAAGATGTTTAGTAAACCCTTATTAAATTGCATTTGAGAGTAATACATATCTACTTTAGTCGAAAATTTAATTAAAAGAAGATACGAGAGAAGAGTGGTTGAGAGCACAGACTTTGGAATTTGAGTAACTTAGGTTCAAATCCCAGCTCTGCTTTTTACCTGCTGTGTGACCTTGGGAACACCAATGGCCTCTCTGGGCCTCAGCTGCACTTCTCTGTAAAATGAGAGTGCTAACATATCTTATTAAATTGTAGTCAGCTTTCAATGAGAAAATTCAAGACAAGACATTTAGTCTAGTGTATTTTTTCCATGCAAACATACTTTTTTCAAACATATTTTTATTTCCACTTGGGCTAATAAAACATTGCCAGGAGGGATCCTTAGATGACTTGCAATGGTGACTTCAAAGTATTTGAAAGTGTTTGATATGTCCTTTCCTTAAGTAATTATAATAGTTTATCTAGGAGTTCTATTTGTCAAGTTTGGGCTAAGTAACTTACATACATTGTCTTTGACTTCTTGCAGGGGTTACAAAGATGTTATTCTTACTCCTATTTTATGGATAAGCAATAGTGAGGCCAGCATGTTTAGTATTTTGTCTAAAGCTACAGCTCATGAGAGGTAAACTAGGCAAGAACCTCTATGACTCTAAGCACGCTTTCTCATGAGATGAAACTTTTTCTTTTTTGAGCTATTTCTGGGATGCAATGTTAGAAGAATTACATTTGTTAATCACCTGTAATATATGTCCCAGAACTGTGGAGTGGTCACTGCCCTCAAGGATTGTACATTCTAGTAGGGGAAGAGGACTTGTTTGAAAAGAGGCAATTGGATTGGCCTAATCTGATACTCTTCTTTTTGGGTGTTTAATAGCATTGCAGGACCACTATTCTCTTTCTTAGACTCAGTAACCCTGAGTGCATTATAACCTCCTCAGTCCTCATAAAGAAAAGAGTGTTATAGATCCAGGACCCAAATTGCCCCAATTCTCATGTGTGAGAACACTGGCATTCTTGACAGTCTGCAGAGTCATGGGTATTTGAGAAGAGACCTGTGGAAAGAGCCAAGACGGCATAGGCCCTGGTGCATAGGAAGCATCATCCATCAGTGTGGCAGTGAAGTCGAGAGCTACAAACCGGGCAGATGCTGGAGTGGAGGGGAAGCAGGCTGGAGAGAGAGGGCAGTTTCTGTGGGAAACCTGCCTATTGCATGCAGTGGCCCCGTATTGACATTTGAGCAAGTTTGCATCAGGATACAGGGTTGGGATAGATAACAAATGATGAAAATATGATATATCTGTTAGGATAGCTTTTAGCTAGTTGCACATAGAAAAATCAGCAAACAGACTGAAACAAGTAGGAGTTCTCCTTCTCCACTCACAGTCAGTATATGACAAGCCAAACCCACCCTGCTTCTCTATTTCTGCCTTTTGCTGACCTGTAAGGAGGGAGCACATGTAATGGGGGCCAGGCATCTGCTCCAAGTGTTGGGAATGATGATCAGTTCCCATCTTGTTCCCTGAGACCGGCCAGGACTCTTTGGTTGTCAGTATCAGAAACTCAACTCAAACTAATTTATAGATGTAAACAAGATTATATTGAATCACATAACAGAAACACCCATGGTCTAACGTGCTTTAAGCACAGTGAAACCCAGGTGGCTGGGCAAGGTCATCAGGCATCTGTCTTTCCTCTTCTGTAAACTCTGCTCTTCCCATGATTCATTCTCATGTGGGCTCTCCCAACATTGCAACAGAGTGGCCACTGCCAGCTCTAGGCTTGCAGGTAGTTACAGCTCTGCTTGCTGAAACTTTAGATGAAAAAGAGGGCCTTTTTCTCAGTAGTCTCAGTACAATCCCCAGAGCAGCCTTTAATAGACCTGGCTTGAACCATGTGTGCATCTCCAAAATGAACCAACCACTGCCCTCTGGCTGGTCAGCCCAGGGGAATGGGCCACTGTCTACAGTGATAGGGTACAATCTGTTTCATACAAAGCTCACTAGTAGAGAGTTGGTGGATACGCAAAACTAATGAAAAGGAGAAATTAATATTGGGCACACAAAATCTACCCATGTGGTAATCATGGTGCCTCCCTCACAGCTCACTTGTGGTAAGGATTGAATGGGAGAATGCACACAAACAAGAGCTCTATGTATATCAGCTATTGTTTCCAAGATACTCAGATTCAGTGTATCCTCTCTCATTGTGTCCTCTTTCGTCCATCCCTAAATTCAGCCTACTTGAGTTATAATGTATTTTGAATTTTTTATAATTGTTTGGTAACATATAAGAAATAGTACTTTCTCATTAAAAAAATCAACATTTCTGGCTGTTCTTGAAAAGTTGAAACATCTGTCAATTATCAACTGCACCAAAGCAGAGTTGCCCACACTGCCCAGTCTACACCCAACTGCCCAGTCTGCCCCCAACCTGACCTCAGGTGGCTTCTGAGATCCTCTTCCCAACTTTGTAGCCTCAGACTTACTGCTCTTCTCTGGGATCCTCCTGCTTCCTGCCTGGTGTCTTCACTTCTGTGCCTTTGCCCAAAGATCTTCTTCCTCCCCATCAATCTCAATCCTATCCATGCTTTAGGACTAATTAAAATCCTAGGAGTCCCTCAAGCCTTCTCTAAGCACCCTAGCTCTCTGAGAGCCCTCTCCTCTCCTCTCCTCTCCTCTTCTAGATAAACACATCCCTTGGCAACCAGGACTGCACAGAATGTGAGTCCCCCAAATGGCTGTGAGTGCATGAGAGAGCCAACTGCACTGTAAAACAAACAGGGATATACAGAAAAAGGGCAGAGGCAGGCAGATTGTGCCACCCCTGCTATAAGAAAAGATAGATAGGAATTGACCTAGCAAAAAAAATTATTGAAAATGTATTTGTCATCTGTTTAGATGTAAACCCTTATACTTTATCTATAATTCAAAATATAGGAACACACAACATGTGCTTTCTTACTTCAACAAGTCTTTAAAGAATTATATGAATAGCATTGTCTAGTTTCAAAAATAAAAATGTCAAGGTAGTGTATAATTTACTCTGTAGCCACAAAGGAGACTTGTGAGCAGGAATTATGGTACATCTAGGAGAAGAAGTCTGAAAGTGATTCATTATGATTGAGAGATGAGGTGCTTCTACATTTTATTTTAGTTCCCTCTTACAGTAAAATAGCATCTGGAGATGGTATTAAGACAGCTTAATATTGGAACAATTTAATCTTTGAAGGTCATGTTGTAGGAATGGCCAAGGGGAGTAAATAACATGTGACATAAACACTTTTCTATGATACAGAGAGTAACATAGCATAGCTCCATC
The DNA here is from genome assembly GCF_000951045.1 of Mandrillus leucophaeus. NCBI lineage: Eukaryota > Metazoa > Chordata > Mammalia > Primates > Cercopithecidae > Mandrillus > Mandrillus leucophaeus. The sequence goes on along the minus strand of NW_012107698.1, from coordinate 227,790 downwards.
GTTAAAAAACAGTGTAGCAATTTTGGGTAATAGCCTGGTGTGACATGAGGGCCCTGTCATTTTTTAACCCCAAATGCTAATTTAAAGACTCGTCCAGCTTATCTAGTCCTTAAAACTGTAATTATGAAGGACAAGTAGTAACGAGAAATATATATATCATGTTATAGCAAGTTTTAAAAATAATAAGATCATGTAATACATTGTTTTTACATATGTGGATGACTATAAAGTAAATGTTACAAAATAAAATAGCTGCTGTATTAAGAAAGTCAGTGGGTGTATAGATGTTTTAAATACATATTTTAAAAGTACTTAATATTGTCACCTTATAAATTAAAAAAAGGATATCCATTAATTAGGAATAAAATAATATTGTCTCCTTAATATCTGACTTAAGGAGAACTGGTATGCTAATTTCCAAATTCCATAAAACCAAGAGGGAGAAGAGGATGTTTTAAGTGCAAACTCCTTTGCAAACCGCTCATCTCAACTTTGCCCAATGTTATTTGGTTCTTTACAGGTGTCACACCGCCCTCTGGTGTTCAACAAGCTAAAATGTAATATCTCAAATGGTCACTATATTTTGTTTTTATATTTTCTGAGTAATGAAGACGATTTAAAGGGGGGAATAAAAAAGACAGTGTAGAATACCGCAAAGTCCTAGAAAGTTGTGGGTGGTCTATGGGTTGTCAACATTTTCTAATGTTTAAACTGCCTTTAAAATGTTACACATTTTGAGCTTTTGATGGGCAGGTTTAGAGACTTGAGGCACCTGCAAGCAGCAGAACTTGTTAGCTGGGCTCTGGGATACCCCAGGCAACTCAGAGGATCTGAAAATCACTGACAGCTTCCTTAAGTTCACTCTTCCCTGATATAATGGGTCCTGAAGAAGCAACAAGACCACTAAACTCAGGCAGGCAATCTTACGGGACTCCCTTTCCCATTCTGCTTAAAATCTTTAAGCCAAAGAAAAATAGAAATAAAAATGCACTTTGAGCAAGATTTCATAATAAAACAGTGACCAAATATAATTCAAATTTGGGCCAGATTCTGCTTTAGTGGGACTTGAAGTATGTATACTCTGAAGGGTCCCTAAAAAAAAAAAAAAAAAAAAAAAACACAAACAAAACAAAACAAAAAAAACTCTAAAAATATCTTATTTTTACAATTCTATACAAATCATGAAGAGCCCCTCATCAGGGTCTTGGAATAGGCTGCTGGCCTTTAAGGAAGAACCCCTAAAGCTTAAGTTTCCTAGCTCCAGGGAATTGGCCACTGATCCAAAAGTATTGTTTTCACTACAGTTTCTGGACTTTTCCTTGAGCATTATAATTCTCAGACCTTTAATAAATTAGGGAAAACATACAGATTCGATAATGTAGCATTTTTGTGTTATTTATATCCTGTGACTATTGAGAATTGATGATGATCTTTGAACTATTCCAGTCAAATGAAAATAAATCAGTTTGTTTATTCAGAAACAACTTTAACGACTTAGGTTGTGCATGGAAGAATTACAGAAGATCAGATGCTTCCAGGAGTTTAGAAAAGATAGTGATGGAATTAATACAGCTATCTTAAATTACTTTAAAAGGCTGCATCCTAACAACTGGTCTGCATGTACTGCTGACTCCCAGAAGAGGTTAGATTGTGTTCAGTGACCCCCTATGAAAACCTAGATGTTAATCTCAAAGATCAGAAGCCAGTCTGATATGGTTTGGCTCTGTGTCCCTACCCAAATCTCACCTTGAATTGTAATGATCCCCACATGTCAAGGGTGTGACCAGATGTAGATAATTGAATCATGGGGGCAATTTCCTCCATGCTGTTCTGTTGATAGTGAGTGCTCAGGAGGAACTCTCGGGAGTTCTCAGAGAATCTCTATCTGTTGATAGAGGTTCTCTGGTGGTTTTACAAAGGGCTTCCCCCTTTACTCAGCACTCATTCTGTCTCCTGCCACTCTGTGAAGAGGTGCCTTCTACCATGATTGTAAGTTTCCTGAGGCCTCCCCAGCCATGCAGAACTGTGAGTCAATTAAACCTCTTTTCTTTATAAATTACCAAGTCTCAGGTATTTCTTCATAGCCACATGAAAACGGACTAATACACAGTCTGTCCATGGGGGAGTCAGTTAGCTTATACTAAGAAGAGGTTTCTATTATCCTAAGCAGAAGATAATTTATTTCTTCTGATACTAATCACAGAAAATAACTTCCTTAGGTGAAACCTGAAATAGCTGCCTGATCACATTACATTAATTCTCTGGGTAGTACATAACACTTGAGTAATCTTTGTCCATTTCTTTCTTTATAATCTTTGTCCTTTTCCTATTCCCTTCCACAGTATATAAAACCCATGGTGCGGTACTCTTGCCTGCCTTGTGCCCCACATCAGGGCCACTGCATTTGGCCATGCAGACTGTATGGCACATCACTGACACCCTTCACCTTGCGGTCATGCAAAGGACAGCTCTGGAGCTGTGCATGGCAGAGTCCCTGTTCAGAGTCTACGGCTGACCCTGGCACAGAATGGCCCCTCAGAAATCACACACTGAGTGAATGCAGAAGTAGTAGTCAGCCTATTTATTATTCTCATTTAAAATATAAGATGAAAAATTGAACGAGTTTTGTGTCCCATAAATCAAAGTACATTGACTTGTGCAAACTAGTTTGTTTTGACCAATGAATTTTATTATTAAGTTGACTCTTTTAGGCCAGTTGAGGGCAGTCAAGTCTGTGAAAGTCAAACCAGTAAGGCAGGGAGACAGTCTCAGTGGCCGAATTGAAGTTAAAGTTCAGGTCTCCTGGTTAACTACATCACATTCTGTGTGTTCTAGTTCCCTTGTCACCAAAGCCAATTCCTTCAGACTCCTTTCTGAGGAGTCTTCAGTGAATTTCTGAGTCTGTGGGCTATGATCCAGCAGTAATCATGTGTGTGCTGTTTTGTTTTGTTTTGTTTTGTTTTGTTTTGTTTCAGCATTCAGCGAGCATGGCGAGTGTACCTGCAGCGGCAGGAGCCTCTGGAGAAGAGGAGCCCATCCCCACCCTCCCTCTCCTCAGAGAAGCTGAGCAGCTCTGTCAGCATGAACACCTTCTCTGACAGCAGCACACCCGTGAGTGTCATGTTTCTTTTTCTATGTCCTGACTTGACATTCAGCTGAAAGCCTAGACTTTGGTTCTAAGAGAAATCTTGGGATGTGAGCAGGTGGTTTGTGACAGTGAGGATCTGCGTTGCTTATTTGCTACACGGGAACCCATGGTGAGAGTTTTGTCACCTCAAAATGAAGACACAATTCAGAAGCACAAAGTGAACTTTATCAAGTCTGGAGAAAATAGATTGCATTTATGTGTTCTCCTTTCTCTATTACGGAGGTGTCTTTTTTCCTTTTCTTTATAATAGCATATTTCTTTTGGTATGTGCTGTGTGTTTCTTTTATTGTGTGGTGCTAATATGATAGAAGATAAGATTGGTTATAAGGAGTAGAAAGAGAACTTTTACAGGAAGAATCGAAAGTGGTCACACACTCAGGGGTTGCAACTCAAATGCCTCCAGGGACCAGGTAAGTCACCCTCATGACTGAGGTGGCTGACCTGTGCCCCTGGCTACATGGAGAACATAGGCCTCACCCGAAGGGCAGCGCACTTGGCTCATGAGAATGTGTCAACCTGTGGCAATACAGGCAAGCATGGCCAAATGTGATTTTCTTTCTTTAGGAGATGTCAGAAATCTGTATTTTTTAAGTGTTAGCATCCAGTAATAAAATTTAAAAGGTAAAGCAGCCCTGCCCACCGACCACAATTGACCTACAGGCCACCAGTTTAAGAAATCTGAGATAGAGAGTTAAGGAATAAGGGAAACTGCTGGAAGTATTTATTTTTAAAAAACTCCAAAAGTGGGAAGAAATCAGTGATGAGGGATTTATGAACCAGGGTTTTGTGGATTTAAGCATTGTGATCATTTGTAACCAGTCACTGAAATGCTGAAAAGTTAGAGAAATGAAGTAATTACACAAGTATATTACTTCCAAAAATTTTCCTTTACTATTGGTTATCATGTTTATTATGTGGTAAAAAGGTTTCCCAACACTCAAAACAATGTATTCTTTTTGGGATCAGGTAAAAGTTACTGTATTGGAAATGTTTTCAGATGGTTGCATTGCATATTCTTTAGTAAACGGTTTTGCTTAGATATGGATTTAAAGAGAGAGAATAAGTTGAGTTTATAGCAATGCAAATAAAAGTGGCAGAAGATCTATTTTTAATTGACAGCAGAAATTGAACATTTAGTGAATCCTCACTTTTTAAAACAATTATTTGGGGGAATGGCTTATCCTAACTGACCTCACTATCACTAGAGGGCACTCATGAACCACACTGGAAAATGCCAGGGCTTCTCGTTTGTGTCTAACTCATGATTTGTGAATAAAAAATGAAGTGAGAATTGAGTGTTTAGGATGTCTTTGCTGTGAATGCCAATAGAAAGTGCAAATTAGATGACTTTAGGATTTTATTTGAATGATGGAAACTCAATATTAGAAATCACTTTGTGAGTTAAATGTTTGGATTTACTATTTTTGTACCTTCTCACAGCCTAATTCAAGATAATTCTCAATTGCCGCTGAATCCAGTGATATCTAAAAGTTTTAGTGTTGCTTTAGGGTGCTTAACCTTTTGGTTTTATTGGACTCCTATGAGAATATATGTTTGTTTTATATTTGTACTGCTGTACTGCTTCGATTCTAGCATAAGTGTTTTGTGCATAAATGCATGTTCTTCCCTGTTCATGAGTCATCAAGTTCATTTATATCTCTGCACAGCTTCACTAACAGTTCTACCTTATTTAATTTGGCTTAGCCTCCTGGTTCCTTGTTGGTTTTTAGTAGAAGATATTTCCTCCCTCAAATATTCCCAGCAATTTGGTCTCCCATAAGGTATATCAGACGGACTTGAGAGTACATCCTGTAGCCCCACCATATCATCATCCTTTAGCTCTGTGCTCATGGGATGAGGACGACTATATTCAGTGAATGGCAGTCTGGCTTACCCATGACTGCCTATAAAAAGTGAGAATCAATGCCTGTAATCCTAGCACTTTGGGAGGCCAAGGTGGGAAGATCGCTTGAGGTCAGGAGTTTGAGACCAGCCTGTCTAACATAGCAAAACCCTGTCTCTACTAAAAATACAAAAATCAGCTGGGTGTGCTGGCACGCACCTGTAATCCCACTTACTTGGAAGACTGAGGCAGGAGAATGAATGGCTTGAACCCAGGAGGCAGAGGTTGCAGTGAGCCGAGATCATGCCACTGCACTCCAGCCTGGGTGACAGAGGGAAACTCTCCTTCTCAAAAAAAAAAAAAAAAAAAAAAAGTTAGAACAGATTTTCAAAAAGAATTAGCTGTCAGAAAGCAAGCAGGCCCTGCCTGGAATATAAATAGAAGTTATTGATTATAACAAATGACTTAAATATTGATAATGACAGTGATGTGACACTAAATGTAAAAAATAAAATATGAAAATATAAGATGTTGGGATGTTTCCAAGTCTCTAGTTTGTCACTTAGGTAAAATATCCAAGTCATAATTTAGAAGAAAACTTTATGTGTAGTTGTTTGGAGTTTAGTGAGCTAAGCTTTTTTTTATCTGCCATGATCATCAGTTTGCCAGGGCCCCTTTTGGGAAGATTCATCCTTAGCTCTCTTGGGGGTTGCAGTCACCCGCAGACAAGTTGCCTGGTGGAAGGAAGGTGATTCTGCTCTACCTTGACCAGCCTGCCAGACCCACTGGGTTCATACACACTCTCAGGGAGCCCCAGATAGGAAGACTTGGTTTTCTCACCCTCCAGTGAATTGACCTCAAGTTTATGGAGGGAATAGGATGACCCCTGGCCTACACTGACTAAGCCTGTCATCAAGAAATGAGCTTCCTCTAACATCCATGAGTCCATTTGGAACTTCTGTGTTAAAAGCCTCAGTCCAAGTCAAATGTTGTCAGTGAGCTGTGTCCCTGGGGAGTTCTTTAGGCCCTGCCTCTTGCTTGATCTTTTCCAGGTTGTTGAACCTCAGTTCTCTTTCTCTGAGTTTAATCTATTGCTGTTGCTGCCTAGACAATTTTCTATCTTCTTAAATCTGATCAACTGCTGTATTGTCCCAAGTCCCTGCCTTCCTGCTACTAACCTCTAGCACCACCTTAATGGAGGCCAACATGCCCTTACCTAACTTCTGGACATTGCCAGCTGTAATATACTGCATGAGGTTGCAGTGCAGAGGTTGCAGTGAGCCGATAATAAACTGCAATTATTGCCTATCTCAACTGTCTTACCCAGACATGTACTACATGGGAAATCAGCTCACTAATCTGGTTGAGTTCCTGTGTGCAGCTGAGAATGATGCTTCTGCATGCTTCCGCTCTGATTGTTCTGGCTAAGCATAGTGTTTAATATAGTTCTTAGAACATTTCTGCCTTAAAATATATAACGACAGTAATGTTTAGGTATGAGTGCTCAAATTCATTATCTTAATAAGAACTGAGCACTTGTTATGTGCCAGGCACTCTGCTATTATCTTGTTTAATCCTCTCAATGATCATACAAAGAAAGGCACTATTATTATCTCCATTTTACAGATGATGAAAATGAGACTTAAAGAGATAAATACCTTTTCTTGGGCCACCCATTGGGCTGGAGCTCCATGTTTTATTCTTCCACTATATTATTTTAAAAGAAGGCTGCATTTAAACATGGTCAAGCTGTAGGGGTAGCAATCAGTTCATGCATTTCTAAGACTGTTTTACAATTTGGTAGTCATAAACAGTGAATGAAACAATATTTTCAAAATCCTCATTTGATTTTATAAATTGCTTCATTCAATGCTCCTTGATTAAAATCTCAAACCTCAGCTGTTCAATGCCAAATTAAACAGCAACAGGAGGGAAGATAATATTAAGTTATGTTAGCAATTTGCATATTAAGTGCCCTTATACCACAATGTATCATGTGGTAACAGAAAAATTTGTTTTAGAAATAGGAATTTTGAATAGCAACTGTTAGGGAATGGAGCTTGTGGATATCAAAATGATTTTTAAAAAGAGTAATCTTTTCTCCTTAAAAAATATTAGTTATTGCACAAATGACAACAGTAGGAAATTCCTTGTGTATTTTTTATTAATCAATTTCATATCATAAAATATTTACTACTTTTCGTTTCCAGCTCCCAGACAGCTGTAGCTTGTCTAATAGGATTATCATGGAAATAAACTATAGTATGGTATTTTCTAAACTCCGAGATTGATAACCTTTTCAGAAATTATTAGCATGCCCTTACAAATAAGTCCAGAAAAATCTTTGGGATTATTTAGAGACATTCTCAATCTCTTTTGGCTTAGAATTTTTTCCTCCTGCGTGGGCCTTGCTTTGTGGTCACGCCTACTCTCTCCCATTGGTTCCCATATTATTATGATCTGGCCTATAGGGGGCAGTGTGGCTCATGGAATGAGGCGCTGCCTGGGTAGGAGGATGTGACTTAAAATAGCAGCTCTGCCACTATTTCTATGTGTCCAAGATATATCATTTGAGAGGACATTCTTCATCTACAACTGGAAATAATACCCACCTCAGAAATGGATTGGGATTGCTGTGAAGGTTAAACGGCACTACCCATGTAAACTACAGCACAGAACCTGGGACTCTGAAGGCTCTCACTAATTGTTAGTTGATTTTGAGTCTGCTCTTGAAAACATTCAGTGAGTTTATTCAAAATGCTTTGGAAAAATTGTGGAGAGCAGAGATGGAATTTTTAACTTGACACTGATTGAGGGGCACAGTACTTGTTTGTGATTCCCCAAGTGAATCCATGAGAATCAACTCATGTCCCAGAATAAATATGAATATATATATGGGAACTGTACATTACAAAGGTAATAAATTAAGCATTTATTTTAGTGCTGCTCTTACTAAAGATTGATTTTCCAGTTCTGAAAATGAACTGGGTCTTTTTGCATCTAAATGAGTAGACCTCCTCTAAGAGACCACCCCCACACTCAGAGTAAAAGCAAGCACAGACCGCTCTCCTTCCTTCCAAGATCCGATGAATAAGGAACAGGCAGATTCTTAGGACACTGGGGAAAGCAGAATTACGTGCCATTCCTGCAGCTGCCCAACTTCTACCAGCAGACCTCACTCCTGGTCAAGAGGAATTATAGTCTCTGTTACCTCAAGTGTTCTAGAGTGAAGGCTGTGGGATGCACAGGTTAACAGCACTGCTTAAGTGTCCCGGCTTTTAGCAAGAGTGTCTGGATATTCAACAGATGACCCACCAAACCTTTCCAAATATACTTCTAAAAGTCAGTCTTACCCTTGCTGTTGAACACAGCATATTCACTAACATTCAGATTGCTTCATTACCCTCAAGCTTTACTGCCCTTTTTAGATTTACAACCTCCAAGCTTTAAATATATCGAGAAAACTCTGGTGACTAATTAGGGAGAACGTCCTGTTACAAAGTCACACTTGGTTGGGGGAAAACTCAGCCCTAAAAGAGGATTTCTGGGACCCCTTCTAATACAATTTTGAGAGATTTAAAACTAGAGAATATAGGCCAGGCACGGTGGCTCATGCCTGTAATCCCAGCACTTTGGGAGGCGGAGGTGGGCAGATCACCTGAGGTCAGGAGGTCGAGACCAGCCTGACCAATGTAGTGAAACCCCGTCTTTACTAAAAATACAAAAATTAGCAGGGTGTGATGGCATGTGCCTGTAATCCCAGCTACCCAGGAGGCTGAGGCAGGAGAATCGCTGGAACCTGGGAGGCAGAGGCTGCAGTGAGCCGAGATCGTGCCACTGCACTCCAGCCTGGGTGACAGAGCAAGACTCTGTCTCGAAAACAACGACAAAAACAACAACAACAACACAACACTATAGAGAATATAAGCTTTGTGCTACTGAACAATTTAATAACCTAGATTTTCCAGATCAGGGACAGGTTACAGTGTTAAGCTCAGCTGTTATAAATTTAGGTCCCATGAATTCTAATGTTTTAGTATTCAAACATTATCTTTCATCCTTCCTTTCAGACCCCTAAATAGCACAAATTCTTTGTCTATTTGTTCCAAATTTTGGTTCTAAGAATATATTAACCATATATAAAAAGAGAAGTCTTCTTAGTATTAGAAGTAGATACATTTCTCTTTTTTCAAACCAGAGCCTGAGAGAGTATTTCATTTTCCAAAGTTTTATAAATTATATAATATATAAACATATATGACAGTATGCATAAATATATTTTTATATAAAATAGTATATTTATACCACAAACATCCACTCCCTTTTATGTCTCTAAATATTGACTGATAATATAGACTCCTTTTCCCAAATTATTTTTTAACATTATGATTTGAGGGTAATTTTTCTTGATAGGTTTAAAAATAAACATGTTGTTTTGGTTTGGGGATTTAAAATTTTTTCAGAAGGACTGCTAATATTAAACATTGCATGAGTTCAGAATGATATGCAAAATTGACAGTGAATTGATCACTGATTCATTCATCCATAGTAACATAATAAATCTTCCTTAGCAGTCTCCACACTTAATGACCTATGAGTAGAAATGCAAAAACCTAGACATCAAGTATGTCACCTTTGATAAAGATAGTTGAGAAATAACTTGTTTTCTTTGTAGTTTATCTTAAGTCTGCTCTTGGCATTTGTCCTCACATAAACTCTGTCTTCATTCTACAGCTTAGGTGAGATAAATTGTTAGATCTCTAATTGAGACACAGAGTGCACCTACATAATAAATCCAGTTTTATTATTACAAATAAACATTCCAAAGCACAGAAAGACAAGCATTGCATGTTCTCACATATTTATGAAATCTACAAATCCAAAACAATTGAACTAATTGGAAGAGAGAACAGAAGGATGGTTCCTAGAGCCTGGGAAAGGGAGTGGGAGCCTGGAGTGGGGCAACTGGGAATGGTTAATGTAATGGGTACAAAAAAAAAATGAATGAATGAATAAGACATACTCTTTGATAGCACAACAGGGTGACTATAGTCAGTAATAGCTTAATTGTACGTTTTAAAATAACTGTAAGTATAATTGAATTGTTTGTAGCACAAGGATAAATGCTTGGATGGATACCCCATTCTCCATGATTACTTAATGGATAATAATGTGATTATTTTACATCACATACCTGTATCAAAACATCTCATGTACCCCGTAAATATATGCACCTAATATATAAAATATTAACAACAAACCAACATTCCACTCATTGAATGGGTATAAAAGATGGTTTAGGGTCCAAGGAGAAATTAGATGTGGTGAAACTGGAGTGTGATGTATCATTGTGTTTCATTTCTTCTGGAAAGCTCATTAGCCTAAGAGTCTTTTTGTAAATAAGACATCTTTGTGGGTGGGGGATAATTATTCACATCCGTGGATTAGGTCTACATTCATTCACTCATTCCACAACTATTTGAATGTCTACTGTGTGCCAGACCTTTGCCAAGTAATACCTTTGCCAGGGATACAATGATCACCAAAAGAAACACAACCTCTGCCCTTGCGGAATTTCTAAATTCCTCAGTCATGGTTGACAATTCTTGTAACAGAGCTGTTGATAACTTCAGGCAATAATAACTATTAATTGATTATATAGAAGGTTTAGGTGCTATTATTAACAAAAATCTTACTGCTGAAACATCTTCTAGAGCAGAATTTCTCTGAATGTGGCACCTGAAATATTATTTTTATAGGACATTGGTAAATATTAATTGGAAGAGAGGTAAAATGAGTCAATTTATTTACTTTACGACTTCTTTGAGACTTTTAAAGTTTATACACATTTTGATTCTGCAGGAAGGCTGTATTATTTTCACATTTTCTATGCTTCTTTGAGCATGTAACCTGAAATGAGTCACATCTTACTGGACTTAATGGATCCATGGAACACATTTTGGGAAACATTATCCTAGAGTTACTAGGTGTTAAAGAAAAATTCCAATAGCTCGAATTTTCCTCTAAGTGGCTCAGTAATTCAATTAATGAGTTGAACAATGTATTTCATAAAACTTCCAATGAAAGTTTTACACACAACATGTCCTTTTTGTAGGTCTGTATCTATACAGCTGTATTATGCAAATGAAAATTTTATTAAGTTAGTTCACAGATAAAACTTGTTGCATTAACTGGCTCATAGGGTTTATATAAAAAACAAATCTAGTCAACAAAACAATAGTACTAGAAGATGGAGTTTTAGAAAGTCAATAAATAACTCAATGTCCCTTCTTGATTTAGAAACTTATTTTCAGAAATAAGAGATTTAGGCAGAGGGAGATCAAAATCTCAACTTTATTCCTGTCAAAGCTGGATTTGAGGGTGTAACTCTGACTGTGGCAACATTTGACCTCTTACTGTTGAACTTTGGAATGAGAGAAACTTACCAGTCTCACCTACAGGGCAAGCCAGAGTGAATCCTTTGCAGAGAGCTGGATCCCACACAGAGACGGAGGGAGGGTGATCCTGAGCTGTAGAAGCCCAGTTCCTTTGCCTAATCCTCCAATCAGTGTAACTCCTTCCACCTTTGTAGAGAGGAGAAAAGGATGGAAATCAGAGGCTGGGAGTCTTTAGAAAAATGCTTTCTTATAGAAACCTGGGAAAATGAGAAGGGGGTGCCCAACACTGGATACTTCAGGGAGCAAAAATTGGGCTTTTTTTTTTTTTTATAATTTTAAGAATCACAAATACTTTTTATTCAGTTTGATTTTTATATGATTTTATGTATTATAATATATTAATTAGTGTTTTCCAAATAATAATTACTTTGGAACATTTTTTTTTTTTAAATGCAGATTCCAGAACCACAACAGATCTATCATGTCGGAATATCTGAGAAGCAGTCTGGGACTTTTAATTTTTTTTTTTTTTTTTTTTTTTGTGAGACATAGTCTCACTCTATCACCATTGCCCAGGCTGATGGTGTGATCTCAGCTCACTGCAACCTCCGCCTCCCGGGTTCAAGCGATTCTTCTGCCTCAGCCTCCTGAGAAGCTGGGATTACAGGCACCCACCATCACGCCTGGCTAATTTTTGTATTTTTAGTAGAGACGGGGTTTCACCATCTTGGCCAGGCTGGTCTTGAACTCCTGACCTTGTGATCCACCTGCCTTGACCTTCCAAAGTGCTGGGATTACAGGGACTTTTAATTTTTAAAAATGCCCCAGATAATCTTCATCGTTATTAAAGTGTAGAAAACACTAAGCTGTAGGAATTGAACAAAATTATCTAATTTATTTAGGAAACCTAAGTGGATCAGAACATTTAGGTGATCCATTTTTTTTCTCATTTTTTATTTGGATATTTTAGCATTGTATAGATATGCTGTGAGAAGCTGGTGAGGCAATATTTTCCTGATGAGATGCCAGAACAATCACCATTGCTTTAATAGAATTGGTTCAGTGGCACTGGTTGTGTGGAAAATTGTTTTCTCCTCAGATTTATGGTTCTTTCTCAAAAATATGACAGAATACTATGCTCTTCAAGGAAAGCTGCTTTTGTTTGATCTATTTGGCCTTAAGGGAGGAATACATTTAATAAGCACTGATTAGATTAATTTCAAGTTATTCTTCACTTGGGCTCTAAGAATTATTTAGTTGGCATGAAAGGGGATTAGATAATTTATTAACTGGCAGAAATGACAATTATGACTGAAAATTGTAAATTATGGCATGTGACTAAATAGAAAGAGAAAAATGTGTTGCAAAGAATGGTCGTGGACTTTGCTCATTTAAACATTCTTTAAAAGAATATGTGTACTATCAATTACCAGTTACGTGTACAGATTAGTAACAATAGAGCTAATTTTCTATTTTTACTTTATTCAGAGCTGAAAAACATCTAAAAATAGTGAGTTAAAGAAAGTTTTTCTTTAATCAACACTTGAAAATATACTCCAATCATTTCAGAGATAGTAAGATGTTTTTCTGTTTATGTAGCTTTTAAATTTTATTACATAAACTGTTGTTAGAAGTTGAAGACGGTTGCCTTAATTTTTATTTTGCAATCTTTATGGATTGAATTAAAAATAATTTTTGGACATGCTAAATACTCTGAGAGGTGTTTTAGAAGTAGATTCTGTATCCTTAGAGACCCTCTAGTTCCCACAGCAGCTTCTCCAGGGAAAAGCCCTTCTTCACTATATTCACCACAAATTAGTTGCAGTTATTCATTTTTTAAAGCAGCACTAGAAGCTGATCTTAGCTTAAAGGGAGACTCATCTCACATATGAGCAGCAAATTTATTTTCTCTTCATGGCACTGTATTGATAGGGTTAAGTATTTTCATAGAAGATCATGCTATCTAATGCAAGTAGATTTTCAAGAAAATCACTATGCTAAATACTTCAGTAGAAGGACTTTATCTACATATAGCAGCAACTGTGACCTGCTTTAGAGATGACATCATTGGGTGTCATGTGGCTCTTTATATGTTTCAGCCTCAGAAAGAGATAATCTGTGAAAGCCACAGAGCCTGATTTCTGCTGTGATAATCTTCAGCAGACCGAGGCTGGGGCTAGAACGAGGCAGACCTGTTTATATGGTGTGTGCAGTGCCTTGTGGAATTCTTAACTCTATTTTATTGTATTATATTTAATCAAAAAGTAGATCAGATGATAGCATGAAGTGAATTGGCTGCTTTGGACTAATGGGATCTTCTTTTCTGCATTAAGATCAAGAACTTTTCTGGAATCCTCTGTTCTCCGAGTAGCCTTGTCTTCTCTGTGTGTTTTATCAATCTGAAGAACACTGGCAAAAATCAGCAAACTTCATCTCCCAAAAAGCTCTCGCTCTTTTTTACCAGTACTTGAAGATTTCTGCTCCAAAATCTACTTTGAGCTGCTTGAGCATGGTGGTTGATAACTGAAAGGCAAAAGCATCACCTATTTAGTGTGTGTTATAGAAATTTTTTAGATAACTTTACTAGCTAACCCAGGTGACCCTTTACGGATTTCTTTCAAAGCCAATTTGAATAAACAACTCTTCCCTCTCAAATGGGCAAGAGTAACTCTTCAGCACCATGGAGAGGTCCGCGCAGCGTGCTACAACGTGGGACTGTGACCAGGGCAAGCACTCTGACAGTGTAAGTTTTACAAATGTCTGCCATCTATTTTAGGTGTATCATATTTTTACATATGAAGAGAGAAAACTTCAAAGTCGAACTGAGTCAGGTTAAATTTAAGCTATAAAAACTGATGGCCTTCATTTTTAAATTCAGAATTAAGCATTTAAAATATATCAGAGTATTCATTTGAAAAAAATACTTTCTCATTGCATAATTAGTATGTGGATATTTGATGCTTTGAATTTTGTGAATCTATGTTTGGGTGTTCTTTTTTTTAGTACACCAAAACTAATTGCATTGCAGTGGACAAAACAATGGCTTTAGAAATAGCATTTTAATATACACAAATAAATAGTTCCAAATGTACAATCTGTTGCCCTTTGTATGCACAAGCCTCCTTTGGAAAGTAGTTCCTGATTTGTACAGTTTGGGAAGGTCAGTGTTAAACTTTTTCACTTTAGATTATACTTTCAGTTACCAAAAGAACGAATGTCTAGGTATTCTAATGTCAGTACATGGGAGATATTTGATGACTTAAACATTTCAAATTTATTGGTATGAAATGTATAGAGTGGCAGTTTATTATAAGTAGAAATAATAAGTAAATTTATAAAATTATATATGGGCCATTGAAATAGTACTTTTAGCATTATTGAAAATAATTAGTTTCAAAATGTTCAATTTAAATGTTCAAACCAGAAATAAAAAAATATGGTTTCTTCAAAAACATCTTTTAACTCCATCTTTAAGACTATCAAAGGTGTAGTTCTATGATATTATGATATGATACAACCAACAAAGAAATAATACTTTGAGTTACTACCCAGAATGACCCCAACAGATATTTTGATTAACTATTGAATTTTTTTTCTAAGAGAACATATTGTCATTAAAAAGTAAGTTTAATAAATCATGAGTCTTTTCTCAGACCACTTAAATGCGGTTTGGAACATTTATTTATGCAGAATCATTTATTTTAAAACCTAATAAACATATATATTTATATTATTGTATTATAAAATGTATTTCCCTTAGTAGTTTTCTTCATTTTTAAAAACCAGTGGTAAATGCAATTTACTCAGCTCTATCTCTAATTCAAATATAATGGATTATTTCTGTTATGGATAATTTCCAAGTGAATTACTGTTGCTTCTTAACTCTTCGGTAATTTGGTATTTGATTTTGGGATAAATGGTACTTACATTTTGACAGTGTATGAAGTTCAGAATTTTAGAGGATGTAACAATTTTATGTAAAGGAGACCTTGGTATACATTTCTGTCATCTTTCCTCAATAGATCCACTGATAATTTCTGTAATTGATGTCAGTATTTAAAAGACCTTAGTTTTTGAAAAGAATGAAAGGTAGATTTATGATTTCAGTTTTTTTAAGTTTCATTTCCCCGAATTTTATTATTCTGCTTTCGTTAATAGGTAAGTAGGACTTTTCACACACCATTGCATGTACCTCTGTGATTTTAAACTTAAATTGTTCCCTTACGGTAAACTGTATCCATTTCCAGACCCTGATGAACTTTGGACAAATTATTCTGGTTTATTAAATTGTACATTCTAATCCAGAAGAATCCAAGACTCATGTCATAAAATGCATCTGCTTGCTCTGAAATGGTGTCAGGAGGAGATGTACCTGATTCAGAAATTTATTTGATCTTTGTCTCTGTCTCTCTGAAGGATGTGATTCATTTATGATATTGTCAGAAGTGTAACATTTTATATTTGCTGCTTTTTTGCAAACATTTTAGTGATATATTTATAACTACGGTTATCCAGCACACACACTTTTCTGTAGTTGAGATATCATTGCCTATGCATTTATTTAACCAGAAATTGTTGCTGTATGACAAACTACAAGCACATGTTTGCTTCTGTTTTGATAGCCTTTCAATCATTATTGAAACAGTCACCTGAATAGTAGAAAAATGTTCAGAGCTAAACTATTAGATATTCACATTTCTTTTTCTTTCTTTCTTTCCTTTTAAATAACATTCTGGTGGTAGCAGATGTATGTGAACAATCTTAAATTTAGTTGAGTGACATTTTGCTTTTCTTGCCAATGTAAAAATATGCTCCCAGATCTCTTTACTGTGGTCCACCCACCCTTGCAACGGATTTATAACCTTTGGCTACAAAGAATGTAGGGGCATATTTATTTATGAAAGCCACCCTAGTTAGGATGCTTTACAGGGTGGCTGAATATAGAGGCAGTTAATTGGCAGGTGTGGTTTTTACTGCTGATTTTAACCCTTTTTGGCACTAAGAAAGATTAGTTGATCTCGGAAATAGTTCTTACATCCAAGGTATTCAGACTCATCTCTGTTGCATCAGTCTCCATCACATATTCCTGTAGAAGCAGCTCCTCTAGCTACGGTCCCAATAGGAGCAGTTCCAGTAGGGAAGAGCGTGAAACTGGAATGTGTTGCAAGAAGATCCTAAATGGTAGCTTCTTAGAGGGACATAGGGATCCTTGGGGTTATTTCAGTGAGCAGGATGCTGATTGATTCCAAATGGGTTCTAGGCTTGTTTTAGTATGGTTCTAACACTCTAAGGGGCTCAGTGGACATTAGAGGCTCAAGAGAGGTACCCTAGCATCCCAGAGAATCATTATAGAATCATGATTCAGCATAAAACTTTCTATCAAGTGATTTTTGTCATCAGTTACTACGTTTTACTGTTGTTCCTTTCTCTCTCCCAATTTTATTTGCAAGGCATGTTCCTACTTTATATTACTTGATGGATCTAACTAGATATGACCTGACTGATTTGAGATTTGCATTAAATATTACAAGAAATGATGGAATAATCTTACATTTTCCAGAGAACTGAAAAGAGCTTAGGGACTTTTCATGGAAGATATACACATAGCTGAAAGTCCGAGAATATTATGCAAATAGAAATGTCTGGATATGATGCTTTTCTCACTTTAACTAATCTTTCAAATTCCAGTCCCTCTGGATTTTACTCTCCCCCATAAGTAAACTTAAGTTGGAGCATGTAAAGAACAAGTACACATCCAGGCAGCCAGTCCTAGGGTGAAGTCAGGCCACTTCCATCTTGCCTAATTTGTCCTGTAATTCTGACTCTCTTCTTGGATTTTTGACACCATCTCATCTACACTTTTGGAGTTGACATGCTACATCACACAGTCCCTGACTCCATTAATAAGACCCATCTTGATGCAATACACATTTTGAATGCAACATTCTGGATTGACCTAAGTAGCATGCTTCTCTAGAATGCTGTTTTAGTGCTCGATCTCTGACTCCTGTGCACAACAATGGCAGGAAATAAGACCCCACTTCTCCACCTTAGGTTTCATTTTGTGTGCTTTGAAACTGATGGAACTGTACTCTGTAGAATACAATGTTGGTATAGAAAGCATGTACATTGACTGCCCATGACATAGTAAATATCTATTTTTAAATGCAGTCAAAGACAGACTCAGCCTAATGATGTGACAGTAGATATGAAAGAATATAAAGCTTCAGTGCCTTAGAGCAATTCTTACTAATTTTCTTATGTTTAATTTTCATTGAGATTCCTAGAAATATAAATACAAGCATTATATCTGGACTTTTGAAGATTTTTTTCTGATGTCTTGGTGGAGAAGATAAAGACTTGTGAATGGAATGATAATTTGGAGATAGCAACCAATTTACTGACCCCTGGGCAAGGGAATTTCTGTCAGAATATGTGACTTGTAAGGGACCTCAACATTGACCAATCAGTGGAAGATTTATGGAGAAATTTTTAAAAAATAATTACAGGCTGGTGCAGTGGCTCATGACTGTAATCCCAGCACTTTGGGAGGCCGAGGTGGGCGAATCACCTGAGGTCAGAAGTTTGAGACCAGCCTGGCCAAAGTGATGAAACCCTGTCCCTACTAAAAATACAAAAATTAGCCAGGTGCCTGTAATCCCAGCTACAGACTGAGGCAGGCGAATCGCTTGAACCCACTAGGTGGAGGTTGCAATAAGCCGAGATCATGCCATTGCACTCTAACCTGGACGATAAGAGTGAAACTCCGCCTCAAAAGAAAAAAAAACAAAAACAAAAAAAGGATGGAGCTGTTTTTCAATGGTATAGGAATAAAGCATTGAGCTTCTCATCACCAGAAATATGAGTCACACTGGATGACCCACATAAAAGATGCTATAGAAGGGGACTCCCTAATGGTGTGTGTGCATATGTAGCAGAAGGTCTACGTGATCTCTAAGGTCTTTTCCAACTTAGACATGGATAAGAGTCATCAGTGCAGTGTTGTCTCATTTAAAAAAGAAAACAATAATTTCTTCATTCAACAAATATGTATTGGGTACATACCCTTGTGATTAAAAGAACTGAGATGATTAATCCTCCCTGCGCTCCTTGAGAAACCACCCACTTGAAAAGGAGTAAGAAAGGGGAAAACTGGGAAATAAAACCCCAGGTGGGTTTTATTTTAAACCTCAGGAGTTGGAAAAATCCCAGGAGGGAGAGTAAGATGCATCACTTGGATCTATTTGAAAAGGGAAAACTAGGTTAAAGGAGAAAAAAGCAGAACTGGAGTTATAATTTATCTTTTCATTATCCCTAGCATAGAGATACTACAATGCATAAAAAAGAAATGAAAAATTTAGAATTTATTGATCCCTAATCAATTCTAGGATTCTATTTAGGACTGTCAAATCTCTAATGAGCTTTTTTACTCTTTTGCCTGTGTCCTTTCAACCTGTGTAGCTATAGCTGCATCATATACCTTTAAAGATTCTGTTCCAATTGTCGTCTGTTCTTTTATAAATTGGGAGAAATCCTGAAGCTGTAGACCATCAATTCAAGGGGTCAACATCAAGTCAGCATAGCTACTGGACCTGCTCTGAACTTGAATTTTTGCTTGATTAATTTATCATACATGGTGAATCTAGGCTATGCTGTAACAAAGGGATCCCCCAAAGTATAATAGCTCCCAAATAGCAGTTTTTATTTCCTGATTAGGCATCAGTAGCAAAAGGCAAAGCAATACAGTGGGGTGAGCCTTCTTCATATAGTCATTCAGAGAACCCAGGATAGTGGGAGCTATGCCATCTTCAACATGTGGCTTTCAAGACCACCCTCCAGTTGTCTCCCTTCTAGCAAAATAGAAAGGAAAAAGGGCACATGTGGGAGGTTCTAGTAGGCCCATTCTGAAAGAGGCACACCTCACTCAACTCACATTCTTTTGACTGAACCCAGTCACATGCTGATATGGTTGGGCTGTGTCCCCACCCAAATCTCATCTTGAATTGCAGCTCCTATAATCCCCACGTGTCATGAGAAGGACCCAATGGGGGGTAATTGAATCATAGGAGCAGGTTTTTCCTGTGCTGTTCTCATGATAGTGAACAAATCTCATAAGATCTGATGGTTTTATAAAGGGCAATTTCCCTGCACACATGCTCTTGCCTGCCACCATGTAAGACGTGCCTTTGCTCCTACTTCACCTTCTGTTATGATCATGAGGCCTCCCCAGCCAGGTGAAACTGTTATTTCATTAAACCTCTTTTTCTTTATAAATTGCCCAGTCTCAGATACTTCTTCATAGCAGTATGAAAATGGACTAATACACATGCCATACCTAACTGCAGGGGAGACTGGGAAATATCCTACAGGTTACATAGAAATAAGAAAATAAAATAGATTTTAGAGCACTTAGTACTTTCTGCCATACCTGGACTTCTGTTCTACTATGGGAAGACTTCTTTCTCCAAACCCACAGTTCCTGTTGCTATAAACCTGGTATAGCCTGCTAGGTATGCTTGATGTTAATTTTACTGCGGCCTCGACCATTGCTAATTTCAGTCTTCCAGGTTGCAAACTTGACCCTAGGTAATTTAAGCTGAAAAATAATTTATTAGAAACACAACAGATAGCTCACTAAATTGACAGGAAGGCTAGAGAATCAGGCTCATAAAAAGAAGAAACCCATGGAAAGGCACACACAAGAGACAACATTATTGGAATGCTGTTGGCCTCACAGTACATTGGATGCAATGGCTACACAGTTCAAAAATACCCCTCACTTTTCTGAGACACTTCTTCCAGATTCAAAGTCCTGAACTGGGCCATGCCATTGACTGGTTTAGATTATGCATTCAGGCCTGATTGCTAGAATTCAGGGAAGGGAATTACTTCTATAATGGAGGATAGAGTCCTGTTCCTTACTGTAATATGCAAAGCAGTATATTCTGTAATTATGAGAGGGTCTCAGATAAACTAAAAAAAGCCAAAATCCAGTGTCCCTGATGTTGTAAGCTGCCCCTGATGTCACATTAGATCTACTGATGACCATGGTGATTCTTGTTGATCCCAGTTGGCCACACGCTTAGCCTGTGCTTTATTGCTATGCTTAGACTATGCCTTGTTGCCCCTCCTGGAATATGTGTTTTCACCACTTTCACCAGTTTATTGCCGTAGCCTGCCTAGTAACCTCTATGAATCTTTCTTTGGCCCTTTTTGATGTTAGCTGAGCTTTTCAAGTCCTTTCCTACAACACTTGGCCTTGTTTGGAGAATTTAATTTAGACCTGGGACCTACATGGTAAGTCTGCAGGGCCATCACTCAGACATTTGACTCATCTCCTGGGGGGTTTTCTCATCTGTAAAATGAATAAGTCGGCTCAGTTCCCATTAGTCTCAAAGGGACACCAAAGCTTAACAAGATCGTGCTTCGAGATATTTGGAACACAGGGTGGCATTATCACATTATTATTTTCACAAGCTGTTAACCTGAAGGGAGAAAATAAAGAGTGGAAATTTAATGCCAGAGAGGGTTTGGCACTTCGTCAACTCAGCATTAGCTTTGAGGGCTTTTGGAATTTTGCCTGAAATTTTCAACACCACACGGCTAAAAGCTGTGTTTTTGTAGGCTCGTGATATTCCTGTCCCCAGGGATGGCATTAAGCACTTGCGAAGGATGAACTGTGCCAGGCCTATCTTCCAGTGTCCCACAAACAAAAAAGCAATGCACACTCTAAATTGCTGTGTGAACCCACATTTTCCGCTTGGAACAGCACCTCTGACTTGTGCCAGTAGAAAAGGGATGATGGGAAGGGAGTAATCCACAATTGCATGTGTTAAATACATTCCCTATGTGACACGTGGGGCAATCATGGCTGGGAGGCTTCTGTTTGGGTGCTCGGATGGACCCTACTGAAGATGATGGGACCTTTGTAGGTCTTTCACAATCTCCCACATCAGTCTTTTTTGAAAGAGAGCTATTGGTTATGCAAAAGTCATCTTTGCCAACTAAACCAAAGACTGGGCTAATTAGAAGCTAGGAAAGAGAAATACATCCTCTTGGAACTTCATTTTGGGATTTTGGAAGGAAGAGAAAGGCGGGAAAACCTGCTAGAATCTGGGGAAACATTTATTCATTCCCTGTAATTGATGTTTAAGCTATGTGATCATAATTACCCTGAAAGATTCTAGATGGTTTACTTTATTTGGACAAGAATTATTTTCAAATACATAGGATTCCACATATGTGCCTAAAACACATATGCACATATATTTTAAAAATAATATGCTTCATATATTAAAAGATGATAAATTTTCAGTGTCAAGAGCTGAAAAGTATAGTTTTGAATGAATGTGCTTATACTTCTTAATGTATATACATTTTATATTTTCATGAAGACCAACAAATCTGTGCTTTGTCAGTGGAAGAAGGGAGCTATTTATATTTTAGAGCAAAGTGCAATGATCACTAATTTATCAAAAACTGATAGGAAATGAGGCTTCTGTATAAATGAAATCTATCAATAATGGACGGTTACTTTTTTTTCAGTAGAAACATTTTGAATGACATTGTTTCTAAACTACATTGTAATATTCTCTGTCTCATTTTATAGCAATGCTTATTCATTTATCATTGTAATATATATCTATGTTCGTTTTAGAAAATATGAAATGTTAGAAAATATATCTCACCATTAATCGAACAAAGACCACTATTAACATTTCAGTGAATTTCCTTGGAGTTTCCTCAATGTGTATACACTAGATATGAATATGAATATATATAAATATACCTCTTAAACATATTTGCAACATTTTTAACTGTGCTTTTAAAAACTCAACATTTTAATTTCTCTGTCATTAAAATTTCTCAAAGTTTTATAGTACACTGTGAATGAGTAAGATTAAGTCACATAGACATATAACTTATTGAATTATGCCACTATTGTTATCAATGTCAACATTGAGGGTGTTTATATATTTTCACATTTTTGTTTCCTTACAAGAGATTACTATAAGTATAATAAAAATTTATATAAAAATTTTAAGGATATTGATACATATTCTTACATTCCTAAAACTATTGTGATAGTTCTGTTAATTTAATAGATTGAAAGTGGTCTGTGTTTAAAACCTGAATTTATTTTTAATTGTTGAGGTTTAACATTTTCACATTTTGTGGCCATGTTGACTTATTCTGTGAATTGTCTATTGTTTCACTGAGATTTTATGTGTTAACTATTATGTATACATTATTTTTTCCATTCATATATGTGGGATATATTTTCCTAGATTGCATATTTCAATCTTTAGAATTTTAGATATATTTTTGGAAACAAAACCAAGTATCCCATTCACCTATATATTTTTGTGTTTTTTGAAAACTGGTTTCAACTTTATCATTTGTCTTAAGTTCATTGAAATTTTGGTGTATGGCATAGTGAGAAATAATAGTCTTACTTTATTCCAAGTAGTTAACCCTTTACTTGAGCACCATTTACTGAGTCCTTTGCTCTCTGCTACAAACTAGTAGAGAACACCATACTGAGTACTAGTACTAGTACTAGTACTGAACACCACTACCAGTTTGTAAGAGAGAACAAAGGACTCAGTAAATGGTGCTCAGGAATCTTTACCATATGTTAAAAATAAATCCATTAGAATCTCTTTCTGAACTACCTTCCTGGTTTCACATGTCTATTCTAGTACCTGTATTCTACTGTCTTAAATATTACATTTATATGATGAATTTTAATATTTAGTAGAGAATTCTCCACTTCATATTTTTTCATTGGTCAGACTCATTCCAGATAAACTTTACAATTGTATACTTATGAAATCATTTAGAGACTTTAATAACAATTGCATCAAATCTGTAAACTAATATAAGAACTGATACCTTTGCAAATTTGTTCTTACCATCTAGGAACACTGTGTAGATAAATAAATATTGACATAAATACGCATAAGAACATGAGTAGATACAGATATCAGGAAAGATTTGAAATTTCATTTTATATGTTTTATGTTTTTTATTTTTTTGGGGATGGAGTCTTACTCTGTTGCTCAGGCTGTAGTGCAGTGGTATGATCTCAGCTCACTGCAACCTCTGCTTCCTGGGTTCAAGTGATTCTCCTGCCTCAGCTTCCTGAGTAGCTGGGATTACAGGCCCATGCCACCATGCCCAGCTAATTTTTGTATTTTCAGTAGAGATGAGGTTTCACCATGTTGGCCAGGATGGTCTCGAACTCCTGACCTCAGGTGATCTGCCGCCCTCCTTGGCCTCCCAAAGTGCTGGGATTACAGGCATGAACCACCATGCCCGGCATATTTTTTTCACTTTACTTACTATGATTATTCCTATACAAATGGATTATGGATTATTTCCTTCTTTTTTTTTTTTTTTTTTTTTTTGAGGTGGAGTTTTGCTCTTGTTGCCCAGGCTGGAGTGCAGTGGTGCGGTCTCGGCATGAGTCACCGTGCCCGGCTATTTCTTTCCTTTTATTCCACCCCTAACTGGTTATTACTAGAATATAGGAAGCAATAGCTTTTTGTCGTATTGATTTGTATCTTTTCAACTTATTAAAATCTCTTAATAGCACTTCAGAATTTTTTTAGTTGATTCTTTCGAGGTTGTTAACCATGTAATTTTCTCAACTGCAAATAGTACTAAATTGCCTCTTCCTTTCCAAAAGTCTTATTGTATTGATTAGAAAATTCAACCTAAGCAACATAGGTTGTCTTATTATCCATAGCTGATGCAATGAGTTATGGTCTGTTCTTGCATTGTGGTATTGCTGTTTGGTTTTAACGCGTAGTTCTTTATATGTTGCTTTTAATTTCTATTTTATAGTATGTTATTTAAGTTTTTACATCTCTGCTTATAAAATGAAATTCACCTGTAGTTTGTATTTCTCTCAAATTTGAATCAGTGCTATGCAAGCTTCATAAAATGAAAAGCTTCCTAGATTTTCCTTTGGTCTCTAATTTTATATAGCATAGTAATTACATGTTCCTTGAAAGTTTGAAAAAAATTCTTAATAAAACCGTTCAGCCACAATGTCTTTTCTTATACATATTTTAAAATAACATTTTCATTTCTTCCATGGTTGTTAGATATTCAGGTTTTCTACAATATCATAAGTAAATTCTGGTACTTACTTTCCAAGATATATCAGTGAATATCTTGAGATTAACTATCATATTTTGTTTAAAATTTTTCTCTGCCTACTCCTTTATTACTTTTAATATTTATAATTTTGTTAACTGAAATTTTGTAACAATCAGCTATTGTGTTAATCAATTCTGTATTTTCTAATTAATATATTTTGGTATTTTAATGTGATATTTACTTTGCCTGTTAACTTTAGGTGTTTTGTTTTGTTTTGTTTTGTTGAGATGGAGTCTCACGCTGTTGCTCAGAATGGAGTGCAGGGGTGCGATCTCAGCTCACTGCAACCTCTGCTTCCTGGGTTAAAGCGATTCTCCTACCTCAGCCTTCTAGGTAGCTGGGATTACAAGTGTACACCACCACACTCAGATAATTTTTGTGTTTTTTGTTTTTTTCTTTAGTAGAGATGGGTTTTCATCATGTTGGCCAGGCTAGTCTCGAACTCGTGACCTCAGATGATCTGCTTGCCTCACCCTCCCAAAGTGTTGGGATTATAGGCTTGAGCCACCACGCCTGGCCAACTTTAGGTGTATTTTTATTGTTCCATTTATTTTTTCTTCAGTTTAATGCATAATTTATTTGTTTTGATGAATTAATATTTTAATAACAAAGTTAGGTTTTTGAATTTGTTCTAATTCAATTGTGTTATCAATCTAATAAGCAGTATCCGCATTTTCTTTATATTGTAAATATTTTATAATTACATATTTTTTCCTATGACTCAACTATTATAAAGTCATTTAAAATTTTCATTTAGTGACAATTCTAAAAATGTGAAATAGACAATAATTTCTTATTTTGTTAGATTGAAGCCATCAAAGATGGCCTTTACAATTTTTATTTTGGGGTATTTGCGTAGGGATTGTTTTTTAGTTTCATATACAAATATAATCAATCCTACATTCCACTGATCCTTGAAAAGAGTTTCTGATCTTTCTTTTTAAGGTACAAAGAGTTCCTATGTTAATTAATTAGTCAAATATTCACATTCTTTATCCCTACTTTATTTTTTGTTTTCCTGGTAGATAGTAGTGATTCCCTGATAGATAACAGATAGATAGATACCTATTCCCTGATAGATAACAGATAACTGATAGACAACAGTTACAAAACTTATTCTCAACATTTCTGAGTTATTTTAACTGATCATTTCATAAGCAGTATGTAGCTGAATTTTGTTTTAAACATAAACACAAGTTGTTTTCACTAATCAAGAGCTCATTTTAATCACATACGAACAAACTATTATTAAGTTTGATCTTCTCTTGTTTTTTGTTTTGTGTTTCTCATATTTCATTGCTGTTTTTTTCTCTTATCAATTATATTTTATTTATCGTCTCAAATTGGAATATAAACATTCAATTTTTACTCTGTTGGTAGTTAATTACAGATGTGTAATAGTAATGTGTGTATCTGGTTTTAATAATAAAAACTAAAATTTCATGTTAATTTATCCTTCTGCAATATTTTGAGTGAATATTCACTCATTCAATAAACATTTGTTGAGGACCTACTCCTTGCTGGGCATTGACCTAGCATTGGGAATACAATAGAAACCAGGATAGATGTATTTCCTATTCTCTTTGATTTCTCCCCTATCTCATTATTCTCCTTTTCACTTCTCAGTTTGTTGTTTCTATATCTCTTTTATTTATATTTAATACTTGTCTTTCAAGAACTATTTTTTGATATATACATTGTTTTGTGATCTTTTAAGAACAATTACTTAGATTTAGTGTATATTTTATTCATTGCGTTTATTCATGCATTTTTTACTTTTAAGTTCAGGGGTAAATGTGCAGGTTTGTTGTAATATAGGTAAATTGCATGTCATGGGGGTTTGGTATATAAACTATTTTGCCACCCAGGTAATAAGCACAGTACTTGATAAGTTAGTTTCTTGATGCTCATCCTCCTTCCTTCCTCCAGTTTCAAGTAGGCCCTGGTGTCTGTTGTTCCTTTCTTTGTGTCTGTGTGTTCTCATCATTTAGCTCCCACTTATAAGTGAGAACATGTGGTATTTGGTTTTCTGTTCCTGTGTTACTTCACTTCAATAATGAAGTGAAGTAGATAGAGGATAGTAATAGAGGATAATGGCCTCTAGCTATGGCCTCTAGCTATATCCATGTTGCTGCAAAAGACATGATTTCATTCTTTTTTAGGGCTGTTTAGAATTCCATGGTGTACATGTACCACATTTTCTTTATCCAGTCTACCATTGACAGGCATTTAGATTGACTCTATGTTTTTGCTGTTGTGAATAGCGCTGTGATTAACATACATGTGCATGTATCTTTATGGCAGAATGATTTGTATTCCTTTGGGTATATACCTAATAATAGGATTGTTGGGTAGAATGGTAATTCTGCTTAGAGTTCTTTGAGAAATGGCCAAACTGATTTCCATAATGGCTGAACTAATGTACATTTCTACCAGCAGTGTGTAAGTGTTCCCTTTTCTCTGCAACCTTACGAGCACCTGTTATTTTTTGACTTTTTAATAATGATCATTTAGACTGGTATGAGATGGTATCTTATTGTGGTTTTGATTTACATTGCTCTAATGATTAGTGATGCAACATTTTTTCATATGCTTGTTGACCACATATGTCTTCTTTTGAAAAGTGCCTGTTCATGTCCTTTGCCCACTTTTTAATGGGGTTCTTTTCTGCACGATGGTTTGTTTAAATTCTTTATAGATTCTGTATATTAGAATCAATCTTTGTTGGATGCATACTTTGCAGATATTTTCTCCCATTCTGTAGGTTGTCTGTTTACTCTGGTGATAGTTTCTTTTGCTGTGCCAAAGCTCTTTAGTTTAATTAGGTCTCATTTGTCAATTTTTCTTTTTGTTGCAATTGTTTTTGGCATCTTCATCATGAAATTTTTGCCAGGTCCTAGGTTCAGATGATATCTCCTAGGTTGTCTTCCCTTGTTTTAATAGTTTTAAGTTTTATACCTAAGTTTTTAATCCATTTTGAATTGATTCTTATATATAGCATAAGGATTTTTAACTATTGTTTATACTATACTTTTTCTAGTCTTATATTTATTTTTATTTCAATTTCTGAGACAGACAAAAATACTTTATATACTTGCATATCAGATAATGTGTTTTTTGGGCACTTGTGCCTGAATTTTAGCTGGGCTGGGTATAAAATTGTTAACTCTTAACTGTTCATTGTAGTATTCTATAATTATTGCTTTATTATCTTTTAGTAATTTGTGTTGAAGAACATTTTAATGACAATATAGTTTTTATTTTTATATTATGTTTGGAGAATAAACAACATTTTATTTTAAATGACTGTCTAGCACACGATAATTATAATAGCTAAAATTTGTACTACATTGCTATATGTTAAGTGTTCTTCTAAGTATCTTACATATGCTAACTCCTTTAAGTCCTTTTATCATCATAGCAATCCTATAAAATAGGAACTGTAATTTTTCTCATTTTACAGGTGAAGAATCTGGGTCACAGAGATGCTAAGTAACTGTTTCTGACTATTGGAGAGTAGCAAGTGAAGCTAAAATGCAGCCAGTTCAGCATGCTGGATCTTAACTTCCATGCTCTGATGCCTGTGCTATTAATAAACAAATGTTTTTCAAATTAAAATAGGAAAATAAATGAAAATATTAAATTGTTTTCTGTAGGGTTCAAAACAGAGCTTCACGTATGATATCAATTTCTTGATATTTTTCTTGATTTCTTTCAGAACATAATATACTTGCTTGATAAAAGTAGGGAAAAGATGAGAAAGAGAAGAAACGTATTGATGTGCCAGAGGTGACATATGGTGTCTGACTTCATCTTCTCAATACCACTTTGAGATATACTACATGAAATAAAACTGTAAAATTATGTCATACAAGTTCAAGTCCAGTGTTATTCCCTCTGCACT
The DNA here is from genome assembly GCF_000951045.1 of Mandrillus leucophaeus. Taxonomy (NCBI): domain Eukaryota; kingdom Metazoa; phylum Chordata; class Mammalia; order Primates; family Cercopithecidae; genus Mandrillus; species Mandrillus leucophaeus. The sequence continues at coordinate 199,330 of NW_012107698.1, read as the reverse complement.
GTGAGTCTGAAGGACAGTCTCTGTGCAGGCTATAAAGAAGAAATCAAAGACAACCACACTCTCAGCTATACTCCTACACATGAATAAAGTTACTTTTAGCAATATAATTTTTTAAAAATAAATAACATATTTCTAATTGAAAATGATGCCTAGCTAGTATCCCCTCATGCAACTGCTTCTAATTCTCCATTAGCATACCTATGAGGCCACAGTAAAAAATGAAAATGAATATTACCACCGAAATCACAGATGACTGACAACCTTTTGCTAGGATCTTCGAGGCATGTGCACTGACAATAGAATCAGTGAAGGTGCCTGTAATCCCAGCACTTTGGGAGACCAAGGCATGCAGATCATCTGGGGTTGGGAGTTCGAGACCAGCCTGACCAACATGGGGAAAACCCATCTTCACTAAAAATACAATATTAGCCGGGCATGGTGGCACTTGCCTGTAATCCCAGCTACTCAGGAAGGCGGAGGCAGGAGAATCACTTGAACCTTGGAGGTGGAGGTTGCGTTGAGCCGAGATTGAGCCAGCCTGGGCAATAAGAGTGAAACTCGGTCTCAAAAAAAAAAAAAAAAAAAAAAAGAAAAGGAAAGAAAGAAAGAATCAACAAAAGTGGACAACATTGAGAACACATGCTTTAGCTCATGAACAAAGCAACCTCAAAATCTAAACTGGCAAGGCAAATGGGAATGTTCTGATTGTGGTGAGGGTAGTCAGATTTTTTTTGCTCCCTCGCCATGCTCCACACACCACACCAGCTTTCTTTAGTCACATTAATAACTTTCTTCCCCTCCATCTTCCCTATGTCAGTAAGTCAACACTGAGCTGATCAAGAGAAATGCTGGAACTCATTCTTCTTTCCTTCCTTTCTTTACCACCATTCCATCTTTTCCATTTACATCTAATCAACCACCAAGTCTTGTTGAGTTTATCTTCAAGAATGTATCTTAAATATGTAACTTTACCTCATCACTATTGCCAACACCCTGGCCTAAGCCACCATCATCTCTCGCCTTCATCACTACCATAGCCTCCTACGCTGAGTTTCCTGCCTGCTCTAATCCAGTCTCCATAAAGCACCCAGTATGGACTTATTAAAACTTAAACTGCATTAATATTACCTGCTTATTTCAGTAGCATCAAATTTCCCTTTATGTGAAATCCAAATTCCTTGCCGTATCCTAACTCCAAAGTCATATGTGATCTGGCCATTGTCTCTTCATATTGCCTCAGCCACACCAGCCTATCAGTTCATTGAACACATAAAACTCTTATTTATTTATTTATTTATTTATTTATTTATTTATTTATTATTTCTTGCCTTAGAGGTTTGCATATCGCAGTCCTTGTGTTTGGAATGTTTTCCTTCTTCTTCACCTGGCAACCTCTTCCTCATGATTTGAGTATTAAGTGGCAGCTCCTTGTAGAAGTTCTTCACAACTACCATTATTCTCTCCAAGTACACTCTAGTGTTTTTCCTTTATCTGGTTTATCACAATTTATCATTCCTTAATTAAATTATTGTACTTGTTTATATTGTTTATCTTTCCATTAAAACTCTATGAGGGCAAGAACAATACCTAGTTTCTGTGAATGCTGAGGGTCTGCCAAAGGATTGATACTCCATAAACATTTATTTAACAAATGAATCAGAGGATCCACCAGATGCTGCAGTCCTCAGGAAACAACAGGAGAGGAAATAAATGGTGGTGGCATATTTCAACGTGGTGGCACGTTTCAACATGCTTACACGGGAAGGGTAAGAGAGAGGGAAAATCTTGGGAACATTCACAAATAGCACTGTGGTCTTTTTTATACTCCACTAGAGTAGAATGCCAGAGGACCAGCGGGTAAGAAAAGATCCTGCTGCACCCAATGAAGCTATACTAAGCAATTGCCTCCTAACACCAAATATGGGGCATGAGGCTATGTTTGTCAAACAAACTTTTTATCTACAGACCTAAGAAGATGACATTGGTAATGGGGAACTAAGTAATTATTTAGAATAGCCTTTCCATTGAAGACAACTAAAAAAAGGTGGATAACACATGACACAATATTATATAGCTATAAAAAGGAGTGAAGAATATCTTAATTTACTCATACAAAGTGATCTTTGGGATGTATTATTGAAAGAACAAAAGAAAGAGTCAGAAAGGTATATACAGTATTCTACTTTTCATGTAAGAATGGCAGGAAGGAGGTGGTAATAAGTGTCTGTACTTGCATGTTTTTGTTTGCCATAAAAAGAAACAACAAAAGGAAAACTTAACAAACTAACAAAACTAACAGAAAATGTTTACCTACATGTGGACAGAGGAAGCATAGCAAAGTGGGCAGTGATGAAAATTAAACCTCTTTGAATATACCTGGTTTTAAAGTTTTGAACTTGGAACAAGGTAAATATATTCATAGAAGAAAACCAAATAAAAAACAAAATAAGGCCATCTCTAAAAACAAAAAAATAATGAAAACAAATTAATCTAGTTGTTTGTGCCATAACCACAAAAAGAAAAAAATTATTTCAGGTGACTTTGGGACATAATATTCTGTCTACTTGTAAAATATTTTAAAGAAAAACATTCTTTAAAAGAATATTATGTAAGGGAATACAGAACTACAAGGAAATCTTAAACTTTACTCAATAGTGGTATTGGTATTACTACATTGTAATTATTTTACAGTGTTTTAATTTATAATTTACATAATGCAAGTAATTATCTTACTGTTGTGAAGAATTAAGATTTTTAGATATGAGAAAAGAAATTCAGTATAAAGCCAAAAAATTATGTAAAATTCTGCATTATTAAATATAAAATAGAAATGTACGCATAAAATTTTATTTTTATTTTAAAAATACATATTCTTAGTTATTTTCCGTGAAAAAGCATAAAAGAAATAACACAACAGAAATGAGTGCACCTAGTTTGTGGTCTCCAAATACTATTCCAGTCTGTAAAAACCAGAATTACTTAGACGGGCGGCTGATTCCAGGTTTCAGACAAAAAATATACAAAATACACAAGGAAGATTCCACAGACCAATAGAGTTGTGTGAAAGTACACGGAGGCTTTTCTGGCCAAAGATGAGACTATTTGGGCACAAAAAGATAATGAATGCAATTATTGGAAACAGAATATGTAAAAGCCTTTGTGTTTATAATAAAACTATAAAAAGAGAGAAATTATTGGACATGACGGTAATAAGTAGAGCAACACTAATTACTCTAAAAATATGTGATTAATATGAAAAAATTAAGCGTATATTAAGTTTCTCCAGTATGAACTATATTTTGGGCAACCAGATAAACCTAGCTAATAAGATAAATTTCTGCTTTACAAAGTTCCAGGCAATAAATAAAGGAAAAGTGAAATGATTAGAAAATCACAATTTTGCAACCCCAATGAAATAATAAATTATGATCTAAGACAATCATGAATGGATGAAGCCATAAGATGAAAGGTTGATGGGAAATTATACCAAGGACGCATCAGGTCGTCATCACCTGAACCCACTTATTTATCAATCTCAGCATCAGTAAGAGTGTATCTTCTTGCTGTAATTCAACCCAAAGTACACAGCATCACCACAGGACGTATCCCTGTAAAAATAATAGAATCCAAATCTAATCAAGTCTTTGTAGCTAACTTCCACTATAGGAAATATGGCAGGTGAAGGATCAAGTTAAATGACAACTTAAAGAAGCCAACTGAAAAACTGAATGTGTCATATTCTGTGAGACAATTGACTTGGGTTCTTCAAAAAATCAATGGGATGAAAACTAAAATTATTTTTAAAAAAGAAGAAAGAGGAAGCTACTCTACATTAAATGAGATTTTAAGGATGTAACAACCAAATACAGTATGTGGGCTTTGTTTGGCTTCTGACTCAAACAGACTGAGACAATTAGAAAAAGTTTAGTATTAGATAGTAACAAAATACCATTAATCCTTTTCTTACTTGTATTGATGACAACATAGGCCATAATAATTGAAGAAAACTTCCATGTTATTTTAGAGATAGATACTGAAATTGTAGGGGTAAAATAACCTGATATCTGGCATTTATTTTAAAAATAGTTGAGAAGGAGGAAGAGAAAGAAAAAGAGACAGGAGGAAGACAGGTAAAGAGAGAGGAGGGAAGGCAGAGAATAAGATATCAAGTATAAGAAAATCTTAATAGCTAAAATCTGCGTAATGGATACATGAGGGCTCATTGCAACGTTCTATTTTGTATATTTAATTTTTTTCAGAGAAATAAGAATGTTGAATTTATAGCTTGGTGAAGTAAACAGTCTTGGTTAGTTGGCTAGTTAAATGAGACAAATACTTTATTCCTCATTATAAGTGATATGTGTTCTTTGTGTTGCAAGTTATTTAATATAAAGACATTAGGATGATAATGCTTTAAAAGGGGGCATGAAATAACTATCAAGAAAGGGAGCAATTACTTTGCTGAGATCTAGGAGAGGAGGGGAACCCAGAAAGTAGAACTCAGCATTCAAGGTAGTACATTCCTCATAAGAATGTCGTGAGGACTGAGAGGTTAGTGATTGTCAAGTGCTTGCAGCAATGACTGGAATGTGCATGCTAGTTAAATAACTAAAATAAATTTAATATGTAATCAGTTTCCCTACTACATTATCCATATTTCAGTTTTGCTTTATTTTCAATTTCTTTTTATTTGATATATCATCATACAATGTACAAAGATTTCTGGATATTGACATCATACTTTTTTGGTTTTGTTTTAGGGAATCATGAGATGTATATAGGGTTTCTTTTTTTTTTTTTTTTTTCTTTTTGAGACAGAGTCTTGCTCTGTCGCCCAGGCTAGAGTGCAGTGGCACAATCTCGGCTCACTGCAAGCTCCGTCTCCCAGGTTCACGCCATTCTTCTGCCTCAGCCTCCCGAGTAGCTAGGACTACAGGTGCCCGCCACCATGCCTGGCTAATTTTTTTGTATTCTTAGTAGAGATGGGGTTTCACCGTGTTAGCCAGGATGGTCTCGATCTCCTGACCTCGTGATCCACCCGCCTCGGCCTCCCGTATATTGGGTTTCTATTCTGAAAGCACTAGTCTTTCTTGGGCTGGGCAGATTTTTCTCATCCTGTTTATAGCTACCCCCTTGTATTTTTTCTGGAGTTGATTGTCAATACAGGGCATCTTCGCAATGACAATGTTATCTGATGGTCATCTCAACACCATATAATGATGACCATAATCAACATTACTTTGTGTGGATTAAAAATAATAGCTGTTAAGCAACATTTCATCAGGGTCACATGATAACCAATAATTAAAACAATTTTTTTCAGTGTGGTTGGCTGTTTTGATATTTGCATACATTACTTATGGTAAATGGATGCAATAGAGATGCTAGAACAAATTCTAGCATTATCTTTGAAGTTCTTTGTTTGAATATTCCCTATGTCCTCTAACAGTAAGAATGGCCCAAGATCTGCCCAGCCGTGTTCCCATGTGGATATGGGTACAAAATCTGAAGGGAAAACATCTATTTTCAAAAAGGGCTGGTCAACCCAAGGAAAACTGTCCTTGAGGCATTTGTGAACATACACAGGCCACCAAATTTGCTCCATTCATTCATCTTGAGGAGCCTCAGTGTTTGTATAGAGTGTTTGTATAGTGGTATAGAGGTGAGAAGGTGGTATGGAGGTCACAATTTTATTTCTTGCTCTGGTCTTCACCTGCTCTAATCTGTGGCCTGAAGCTACACCGCAATTCTGATAGGTCACTATTAACAATGCCAAGTAGCAATCTGTCAGGAAGAATTATAAATGAGCCAAAGAGCAGGTGGTTAATGCAGAAGGAATCTCAAACAAATAGGAGGCTTAAGTCTTTCTTCCATACTTCCTTTCCTCTGTTTATTGTCCTGACATCAAATTAGCTGCTGGAGCTTAAAAGCCTATTATTCTCAGGATGTCTTTCAGACAATTTAACTCAATAGTCATAGGGCAAAAAATAATTCTTTCTCATGGAGGTGGAATGGGAAGGGAAACAGAGCACACACAACTTCTTTCAGATAATGTTTTTCTTTAGAAGATAATTAAAGTAACATAGGGGACTTCCAAGAACCAAGGGGCCCACAAATCGGTGTTATATTCATGCTAGAAATCCAGGCCAGATACTACAGGGCAAGATGATTATGGTTCCCAATACTGTCCAAAGACAGTAATCTGTGAGTATCATGTCTTAGGTGCTGTGTGACTATCCATCTTGAGTGGATTGCCTGTGCTGGACAGTGTGGACAAGTTAACCACTCTAGGACTCTGCTTTTACACAGACATGATAAGAAGGGTGGATTAGTTGCTCATTTGGATCTTTGGGAACTGCTATTCTAGTATGATGGCTTCATGTGCTAGGGCAAGTGGCCTGATTCTGAAACTCACAAATATTTGTTTTAGCAGAAGAAGAAAAATGTGGATTATTTTCATCTTACTATTTAATAGTAGCAGAATGTCTATGTGGTTCCAGCTCAGCCTCAATAGTAAATGACAAATACTAATATAATCAAGTTGATTTGGGGTTCTCAATAAGCTCTCACAAGCTGGAACTGCTAACGAGATGCTTTAAAAATATTCGCCTTTGTATAGTGAAACAACTTTGGAAATTGTAACTTGAGAGTATATGGGTATTTATGTATAGCCCACCTTTTGGCTGAGATTTGAGATGACATTTTTCTTTCAACAAAACTCTCAAGTGGCACACCATGATTTATAATTTTATTTGGCTATTGTCTGCGTATGCTGCAGAAAGTTGAAAAATTATTCAAATCCTGCCAAATGTATTTACAGTTATATTTCTGCTACTCAGATTCCCTCCTTCAAAACATTTTAAAGTCTCCATATAGAATCAAGATTGGACTTTTCAGAGAAGGGAAAAAGTAAATGAGAGAGATCAAGTTTTTGTCTTTTCTCAGAGAACGGTGAAGTAGATTTTAGAGTCTTAAATTACGTTGAAGGGCTGGGTTGGCAATAAATCTCTACTTGCAACTTGAACTACTCAGTCTCCATCGATATTTCAGACCTGTGTCTGACTGGCTCATAAGAATTAGGAAAACTCTTCATAAGCATTTTAGAGTGGATCAGAACCAGATCATTACCAGAAAAGGAAAGGTAGTTTTGTCTTGAATCCTTACCTTATTACAAAGTTTTTTTTTTTTTTCAATCAACTGACCCAAATTTAGACTTTGCAGGTAGAAATGGCTTGTATCCGACAGCACATTAGCCAAAATGATTCAATGTAAAGGTCAAACCTCACATAAAAGAAGAGTCCAATGAGGAAGTTTACAACATTCCCCAGAATTGCTCTTCTCATTTAATTTAATAATCCCAGCACTTTGGGAGGCTGAGGTGGATGGATCACGACGAGGTCAGGAGTTCGAGACCAGCCTGGCCAATATGGTGAAACTCCATCTCTACTAAAAATAAAAAAAGCTAGCCAGGCACGGTGGTGTGCGCCTGTAGTCCCAGCTACTTGGGAGGCTGAGGCAGGAGAATCACTTGAACCTGGGAGGTGGAGGTTGCAGTGAGCCGAGATCACACCGCTGCACTCCAGCCTGGGTGACAGAGTGAGACTCCGTCTCACAAAAATCAATCAATCAATCAATAAGATGATTTGCCCATCTTAAAATATTATCCTCAGCACTCTCTTCTCTCTTGCCTCCCTCACATTATTCCTCAGGCTCCTTCATTTTTTTTCTTTCTGCCTCCAGAAGCATCCTCTCTCATCCCTGCTTACATATCCACCTATAGAGTCCTTCCTCCCATCAAGCATGGTCTGCTTCCAGGTCCCATCTCTCAGCCTCTGAGAAACAGGGCTTTAACTCCTGCCAGCCCTTGTGGCATTTACTGTATAGATCTCTGTTCATGTTGCCCCTGCCCTGTGTTAGAACTATACATGCTTATGTGTTTTCTTCTAGACTGTAAACTCGAAGACAGATGTAGTTGATGTTAACCCTTGTATTTATTGCATGATATGCTACATAATGGATATTCCATAAATTTTTTGAATTAAATTCACTCATATTTAGTCTGTCTTAATGTATAGTTAATAGTGTACACATATATGTCGATGATAAGGGAAAACAAAATAAAATGAAGGTTAAATGTAAAGAGGAAACAAGAGTAGAAACTTCAGAGATTATCAATGTTCATTTTTTGCACTAGGATGCACAATTAGGTTTCATTGCCTCAAACCTCAATTTCCAATAATAAATAATGTCATTCCTGAGAGAGGAGGAAAGAGGAAAACAACCAAAATTTGAGGAGGCAGGGATTATGCTTGCTGTTTTTTTTTTTTTTGAAAGTAAAATATGTTTACTTGTAAAAATATTTGAGCCAAAATTATTTCACATGTGAACAAAATAATAGAATTAAGACTATTCTCCATTTAGCAGAATTTGCTCTGAATTTCCCAAGTACCCCAGAACCTATAGAGGGAGTACTTTTTAATTTTAATATGTTTAATTGACAAGAATTGCATATATTTAAGGTGTACAACATGGTGATTTGATATACATATATATTGTGTACCAATTACCACAGTCAAGTTAATTAACACATTACCACCCATAGTTACCATTTTGTGTATTTATATGTGTGTGTGGGAAGGACACTTAAAATCTGCTCTCTCAGGCTGGGTGTGGTAGCTCACACCTGTAATCCCAGCATTTTGGGAGGCTGAGGCGGGTGGATCACCTGAGGTCAGGAGTTCAAGACCAGCCTGGCCAACATGGTGAAACAATGTCTCTACTAAAGTTACGGAAGATTAGCTGGGTATGGTGGGGGATACCTGTAATCCCAGCTACTCAGGAGGCTGAGGCAGAAGAATTGCTTGAACCCAGGAGGCGGAGGTTGCAGTGAGCCAAGATCGCACCATTGCACTCCAGCCTGGGCAACAAGAGTGAAACTCTGTCTCAAAAAGAAAAAAAAAATTATGCTCTCTCATCAAATTTCAAGTAAACAGTGCAGTATTATTAACCATAGTTACTACGCTGTACATTAGATACCTATAATTTATTATCTTATAAACTAAATATTTATACTCTTTGACTAACATCTTCCTATTTCCTTCACTCCCTAGCCCCTGGCAACTATCATTCTATTCTCTGCTTAGATGGGTTTGATTTTTTTAGACATTACGTCTAAATGAGATCATGCCTTGTCTTTCTGTGTCTGGCTTATTTCACTTAGCATAATTTTTCTGCAGGTTGATCGATTGTTGTTGTAAGCGATGTGACTTCCTTTTTTAAGGCTGAGTAATATTCCATTGTGAGGGCGCATGTGTGTGTTTGTGTGTGTATGTACATAATCACCTTTTCTTTATCCATTTATCCATCGATGGTCTCTTAGGTTGCTTCTGTGGCTGTTGTGAATAATGCTGCAGTGAACGTGAGAGAGCAGATACCTCTTTGACACACTGATTTCATTTGCTGTGGATGTAAACCCAGAAGTGGGATTGATGGGTCATATGATAGTTCTTTTTTTAATTTTTCAAGGAACCTCCATACTGTTTTCTATAATGGCTATACCAATTTACATTTCTACTAACAGTTGCACTTGGTACTTTAAGACAGGCATTGCTATTCTCATTTTTCAGGGAGGTTGAGTCACTGCACAGCCTGTCACAGTCAATAGAGCTGAAATCAGAATCTGGGCTCAGGAGTGTGGGATGCCAAAGGCCTAGCTCTTCTAATGTGCTGTACTGCCTTCCTAAGCAATTATGATGATAAAATGTTTTTTTTAAAAATGATATACAGACACACCACTGTCAAAAAAAGCCCAGTTTTCTTTTACAACTTTGCTTCCATATTCCAGATGCCACTAATACACTGTCAATCAGAAAAGGGCAGGATTTGTAAGTTCCAATCAATTTAGGGTCACCCTGAGGTCTTTCAACTTCTGTCTACCTACAACCATCTTCCCCCTTAGTAACTGTACCCTTATCCTCTCACTTCACCAGGGCTTTGCTCAAATGGCATCTGTCAGGAAGACTTTCTCTGACTATCCTGTGTAAATCTGCAGCCCCGTCCCTGCCCACCAAGTTTTCTGGCTCAACATACTGTGTTTTTCCTCAGAGTGTGCATTCCCATCTGACACATCATGAGATATTTGTCTATTTGTGTGACGCCAGTCTTCTGCTCACTAGAATGTAAGCAAGCTCTATGAGAGTAGGGACTTTGCTCTGTTTGTTCACTGATGTATCCTCAGTGTCCAGAGAGTGCCTGGACACCCCCAGTATGTATTTATTGAATGGATGAACAAACACAGAAAAGACCATTCTACAGCTCACACAGCTGATTCATAATTAGTGCTCCTGGTAGTTCCTCTATGACTAGAAAATTTGGAATATTTTTCTTCCTCAAATTTACCTTCCTGGTGTCCAGAAAATTCCTGCCTTTGCTCACCTTACTACTTCCCAAACTACTCCCCACAACTTCTCTCTTGCTTTTGCCATAGGTGACTTTTATCACAAATCACCCACATAGACCTACAGTTGTTATTAATTGTTGTGAAATTTCTTGCAGCAAATCATACGTGTCACCTACGGGCTCCCCAGCATCTTTGTAGTACTACACACAATTCAGCACACAACTTACAGATTAAAAATAAAAACTTGTATTGCTGATTTCTTCACATCACCAAACTTGACTACTCTGATAGCTTATGTTTGGAGCATTTATTAAGGGCCCTTTAAGTCAGATGCTGATGGAATAATATAATACACGGACACTCTTATATTGCCTGCAGAGCTCTCAGTCCTAGTTTTGCGGATCAGATCTGCACCTGAAGCCGTTCAAACACTTCACACCCAAAGCGAAGTGCTGCAGAAGCCTCTGTGAAGAACAATGTAGAAGTGTTTGTAAAGGAGCAATAACATTGCAAGGCAAGCATCAGGAATAGTAAAGGGGACTGAAAGCATAGAAAATAAAACAAAAAGTTTCAAATTTTTAAATGAAACATTGTTGGCCCATGCCGCATCTTTTCTGGAATTAAGCTAGATGGGCATTTTGTGAAAGTTCATTCTGGAGAGTTTTTTGTTTTTGGCCCCAGTTCACCTACTCCAGCCCTCTTGCATCTCTGTAAAGCCTCTCCTCTCTGTACCTTTTGCTTCACCATTCAGTGCATGAGTGTCTTCAACAAAAAGCTTTTTGTTGAAAGTTCTAGGATTTACCTTCTCATAATACAAATTCTCAAAGCTTTATAATGAGTCAGAAACTTTCCAAGCCTTCTAACAGAAAGAGCATTAAATCATTATTTAATTTTAAAACATATGGTTTACTGAATTCTTTATTGATTTTACAAACAAGATTATTTGGCTGACTGAGTGTATGGGTGTGTGTACTTTGCACTCTCAAAACTGTCAAATTGGTCTGCACAGGAAGATACACCCCTTATGTTTCAGTCATTCAAGGGCCCTTTACCTCTAACAGTCTGAGCTTCAACAGGGACTGTTCTATCCTCTTACCCATGTGAATGTGAATAGGAAGCCTATACAGGCGCTGGTTTGAGTAATGGAATTTATAACAGCCCCAGCCTCTGTTCTGTCAAATTTAGAAAAGGATACAGATGGCTCTTTGAATACAACAACAACAAAAAATCAAGGCAAAAGAGTAGAATTTGAAGGGACACTCATAAAACCAAGGTGACAGCTCCCTGTAGGCATTTACTATACCAAAAAGAAAGGTTGTTTAGATTTGTTGCCAGAACATAAAAAAAGAAAAATGTGTGTTCCTCATTCCCCTGGCTCTGCAGCTTATATTTTCAACATCTTTGTTAGGGCTCCTGTTGCCATTGCATTACTTTGCGGCTGTCTGGATGGGTTGCTCTGGTGTGGAACAAGGATCCTCACAATGATCGCAGACTGTCTACAGGCCTCTCCTGATCTTCTACAATGTATTTCTGATGCCCACAAATGGCCATCGACTGGTTTCTTCCCTGATGTAGCCTTGTCTACCATGTTGGGGAGTGAGGTCCCACACATTGGACCTCAAAGAAGGTTCAAACATACACTTAGGCATTCCTGTGATAATTGCCAAACCATGGGGGACAGTAGGAGACTATAAATTGTCCTGTCTGTCTATGTCATTCCCTTGTACTGCATAGCAAAGCAAGACCTTGAGGAGGTAGAGGTTAGAAGCAGGGGCCTCAGAAGGTGACTGTGGAGTGTCCTGTTTCCCTGAGGTACCTCTATTTGCCTCCTTTGTCTATAGCCCTCTCACTTTAATCTCAATATTGTGACCCCCAGGGAAAGCTCCTTTTTTTTTTTTTTTTTTTTTTTTTGAGACACTCTCTGGCCTGGTGCAGTCTTCATTGTAGGC
>NW_012107698.1:158568-186932 GCF_000951045.1 Mandrillus leucophaeus | reverse complement strand
AGAGGAAGGATTCCCCTCTCACATTTAGAGCCTCTGGCCTGGAAGAGTCTCCTGTCCTCCATTTACTTCACTCTCTGGCCTGGTGCAGTCTTCATTGTAGGCAGCTTTCCTGATTTCTAGTTCAGCCTTGAAAATTAACACCCTCAATTTTTTTTTTTTTTTTTACATAGGGTCTCACCCCATCACCCAGACTGGAGTGCAGTGACATAATTGTAGCTCACTGCAGCCTCAAACTCCTGGACTCAAGGAATCCTCCTATCTCAATCTACTAAGTAGCTGGGACTACAGGCAAGTACCACCACACCCTGCTAATTTTTAAAAGATTTTTTTTTGTAGAGATGAGATCTCACTATGTTGCCCAGACTCATCTGTAATTCCTGTTCTCAAGCAGAAATCTGCATTTTTAACCAACACTTCAATAGGTTCTAATGCAGAGACTTAAAGGAGACTGCCTGCTACGTTCGAAAAGCACCAGTCTACATAACAAAGCCCAGTCCCTTAGCGTGGTATTGGTGAATTTTTCCAGCTCCCTCTTCTGCTCCTCTCCTGCACCCACTTCACTTAACCCACAACTCCCTGCAGTTAACATTTGGCCAAAACTGAACTCTTAACATTTTCTGAACACATGGAGCTACATCAAAATTCAGAGCTTTTGTACTGACTACAATGGCCTATTTTCATCTTCAGGCCTTGCAAAGACCTGCTTATTCTGAAAGAGGCAGTGTGGAGCCACTTTATCTGATAATGCCCAATGGCTCCCTTCCTGCCTTTTGTGGCCCCTCTGTCTTCTTTCTCAAACCATAATTCCTCCTCTCTCCCTCTGTGGGGTTCATTGGCTTACACTTCTCACTGTCCTTATCATACTCAGTGGGAAAACCAAATCACCACCTCCTTAAAGTTTTTCCAGATTTCGTGAGATATGCTGTTTCTTAAATATCCATGACATGTTTTCTTAACCTGCCTTATGTCACCTGTCACATTCTATCTTAAAATTAATCGTACATATTAATAATATGTACTGCTAATACTGTACTAATTATGTAATGTACTATTATGTAGTACTACTAATAAAATTAATAGTACATATTGATAGAACATAGTACATATATGTGTGTATACATATATATAGCACTTGATATGTGTCAGACCCTATTCTAAGCACTTTTCATAATTAAAACACTTAAGCCTCATATCAACTTTTGGAAGTAAGTGTCACTATTGCCCCCCATTTTGCAGGTGAGGAAATTAAAAACAGAGAGCCTAAGTGACTTATAAAGTCACACCACTACTAAGTGGCTAGGCCATAGTTCAAACCTGGTTAGTCTGGCTGTAGAGACCATGTTCCTAACTGTTACTCTACATAGCTCCTCTGTACATTTGGAGTTTATGTACTTTTGACTTTTTTTTTCTTCCATCTTGGCATCCTATGGCTCCTGGAACATGGTGAGCACTCTTCAAGCACTTGAGTTAAACTACATGGGGTGATTTTTTTTAGGAGGTCATAGAATTCTCACGTTTGGGAACTGACATGATTTGGCTCTGTGTCCCCACCCAAATCTCATCTTGAATTGTAATCCCCACATGTCAGAAGAGGGGCCTAATGGGAGGTGATTAGATTTTGGGGGTGAATTTCCCCCTTGCTGTTCTCATGATAGTGAGTGAGTTCTCATGAAATCTGATGGTTTAAAAGTGTGACACTTCCCCCTTTCAATCTCTCTCTCCTGTTGCCATACAAGATGTGCCTTGCTTCCCCTTCACCTTCTGCCATGTTTGTAAGTTTTTGAGGCCTCCCCGGTCATGTGAAACTGTAAGTCAATTAAACCTCTTTGCTTTAAAAATGACCCAGTCCCAGGTAAGTTTTTATAGCAGTATTAGAATGGACTACTACAGGAACCCTTAGGGAAAAACTTCAGTATATCTGAGACTGAAATTTCTGGTGATGGTAAAGGGCAAAGCATAAATCCATATTGGAAGTTAGCATTTTCTCATGATTCTTCTTCTCTTGCATACCTTTCCAAGTAGTTTTCATTTTCATTTGTTTTACATTTTCTTAAGATATGTTCACACTTATATTTTAAACGATGGAAAGAAAAAGATCACTTGCAAATGCCAACTGGGAAGAGTGTTTATTTTAAACAATGCTGTTCCGGTGCACCAGCTGCTGTTGCTATGCTTGCATATTGGTTGCTAGGGGTAGTGAGAGAATTAAGCCTGTGATGTCAAGATGACAAGTTGCTTCAACCCCATGTTCTATTGGCTAGGATTTTTCTGAGATGAGGAATTCTCAGTCCTGAGCAATTAGCAAAGTACTTGGCTTCAACTTGCAGAAATAACTCGTATTGCAGAGATAACTCATTGTAATCTAATAGTTTTCCAAGGGTAGAATAAACTCAGAAAGTAAAGAAACTCAGATAGTGCCTGGGATTTTAGGATTCAGAATTTGGACAACAGTTTTCAAAAGTTTACATCTCCCCCAAAAGATGATTAAACCGTTACAGAAAGTAAATATCAGTGGTGTAAAATGAGAAAAGGGAAACCTGCCTTTAATGCCAAGGTATGTTATCTGTCCAAAAGAGGATTTATTTAAATATGTTATCTGTCCAAAAGGGGATTTATTAAATATCAGTTGCCATGTCAACACTGGAAAAGAGACTTCACTATTTTTGAAATTATCCCACTATGAAAGTAGGTTTGTAGATTCATGTTTATACAGAAAATATTTCTGTGTGCATAATGTTGCCTGGAATTTATATTCAAACTGATTAAAAATTCCTTAAGCACCTGCTACAAGTAAAACATTGTCTTAGGTGGGAATGCTGAGTGACCAACCATCCCAACTTGCTTGGGGCTACCCCAGTTTTGGTATTGAAAAATCTCACATCCTGGGAAACCCCTCAGTCCTGGGCACACTGAGACCCGTGGTTACCATACAAAGAGAAAACCAAGTAAGACTAAACTTAGGTCCAAACACTTTCATTGTGGCTAGGAACACAAGTTGAACACCCTAATAATCAAGGAGCACAAACAATAAAACCTTGCATTATTGAGTGCTTATGAGGTAAGTATTATACTATTATCTCCATTTTAAAGATGAGCAAACTGAGATACACAAGGGTAAAGAAGTTAGTTAGTGAAGGCACCAGAATTTAAACCCAGAAAGTTTAGTTTTAGAACACACACCATAATCAGCACTGTATGGAAAGTTCTCCAAGAGCAGAGACAGGCAGAGACAGGAGCGCTGGGGAGGACATCATGGAGGGGCTGAATGACTACATCTTGGCTTTAAAAAGTGAGCAAAAGTAAGAGAGTTAGAAAGGAGATGAAAATATCATTTATAAATGGGAAAATCACACAAGCAGGGGTCTGGAGTGAAGATCACACAGCATGGACTGGAGGGAAGAATGGGCTGAACCTTCTTTTTCCAGAGGCAGAAAGGAGTAAGTTTTAGGGAAAAGGATGGAGCCCTTCTCCCTAATAGGGGGTTACTGAGACAAATGAATGTAACGAGAGATAGAGAGAGAGAGAGAGAGAGAGAGAGAAAGAAAGAAAGAAAGAAAGAAAGAACAAACAAAAGAAAAGAAAGAGGGAAGAAAAGAAAAGAATAGGGAGAGGGAAGGATGGAGGGAAGGAGGGAAGGGAGGGAGGGAGGAAGGGAGGGAGAAGCTTTCCTAGGAGAGATTTAACCTCTTGGGTCACAGACAAGGTCACCTACTGAGTGGTAGATTGAGAGCTAGGGAACAGTATGAAGGTTTACAAGCTCCTTTCTTGAGCTGTTTTAGGAAATCCACAGGTGTCCAACAAGAGGATTCCTGAGCAGTAGGAGGGAGTTGAAATTGCACAGTAATAATTTTTAATTCAAAAATAACACAGCCATATTATAAGAAACTCTGGAAAATAAAAGGAGAAATCTTCCATAAAGTATGCTATAATTTTAGATTTTTACCATATGTTTGTTTCTTTCGCACCTAAAATCACAGTGTACTTAATAGATCCAAATCATGCATTTGTTTTTTACTTAATTTATTACCATAAGTATTTCCCATGTTATTGCATAGTCTTTGTAACCATCACTTTAACAACCAGTTAATACATTATCTGTGGTTTTAAGATTCAGAATTTGGACAAGAGTTTTAAAACTTTACAGCTCTCCAAGGATGATTAAACCATTACAGAAGGTTAATATCTATCTATCTAAGGTATCTATCCTGGGTATAGTCCACAATTTCCTTAATCATTATACTTCATTAATATTTCTAATGTTTTCCTTCCATAAATGAAGCTAGAATGACATCTTCATGCTTACATTTTTTCCCACAATTTAACAAGCTCCAATATGGGTCTTATAACTTGTCTTTTCTTAGCTTCCATGTGGCTATGAAGCAATAAGATTCATTTTTCACATAAACATACACATGCTAACATATCCAAGCGTGTGTTGTCTCCTTTAAAGAAGCAAAAAGTGTTTCCTCGGAGAAGCATTTACTTATCTTGCTGGAATTTTTAAAGACTTTGAATGTTTGGATCTGTTTTCTTCTTTGTAATTCCTTCAGATATATATTTGCCACCTGGAATATTGGCCTATGTCTTGTCTATATCCTCAATTCTCATCATTTAGCCACACCCCTTCCTGCCTTAGAGGACTTAGTATTAAATAACACTGGGTTTGACCAAAACCTTTGTTACCACCCAGACTTTCACCTCAGAAATCCCTGCCTCTGTTCCCAGCCTCTGACAACAGCCCACACACACCTTCATGTCTCTCTCAAACCCGGATCCCTCCCTGCTGCTGATGGAGTTCATAGACATCTCTTGTTCCCATTTTTTCAAATCTTTAAACCAGCTCTTAACTTCCCAGCTTTTCCCTCTCATACCTGTGACTTCCTTCATCCCCTCTTCCAGCAACCCCGTCTCCTGCCTTACCTTTCTACTGCCCTGTCCTACAAATGCTGACCCTGGGCCAGTTCACCTGCATGCAGTCTCCTCCCCCACACCTGGTCCAGAGCCCTGCTGGGTCCAGTAGCGGGGATACCTCACAAATTGGCCTCCCATCCAAACTGTGTCCTCAGGCTTCTCAGCAGCCTTTCCCTCTCAGGGACTTCTCCAGTCTCTCATGTCCCTGCTACCTGTATTCTTCAGCTCTTGGTTCTTGAACAGTAACTCCTTTGTTATGTCAGAGAAAACAGAGGCCGACTGGTGTGAACTTCTTGATCTTCCCACTCCATGCCTGTAAATTTGTCTTCCTTTAAATCCTGCCTTTCTTTCTCCTTCTTTTTCTCATAGAAAGTATTGTTCCTCTTTCTGTCTAAAGCTAATCCTTTTACTTTCCACTGATATCATCCCATTCAGATTCCTCTGAGACCATGTCCCATCAATAATAAGTTCTCTTTCATTTCCACTGGTTCCTTCTTTCAACATGGAGATACACTTAAGACTCTCCCATCTAAAAGGAGAAAGGAAGACAGAGTTATAGTAAGTGCCTACTATATGTTGATTACTTGAGAATATATTATCTTATATAATCCTCATAACAGGTTTATGAGTTAGGCGTTATTATCTTTATTCTTTGATTTAGATAAGAAAACCAAGATTCAGGGAGGTTAAATGGACCAAAGTTTTAAGTTAGTAAGTGGCAGAGCCAGGATTGAAACTGACTTGGTCTAATGGCAAAACCATGAATGCTGCCTCCATTAGCCCACTCCAATTTCACTTGTCTTTCCCCTCACAATCATATTTATTAATAGAGTAACAAATCACTTAAGTTCTACTTCAACCTGATTTGCTAATGAGTTGCCTCTGTGGGATTGTTTAAGATGTATCTACACATTGAATATGCAACCAGGAACTTCTTACCCAACCTAGATAACACTTTGATTGGTCAGCAAGGCAGAAAGAAACCTTGCTGACCATGGTTTCTTTGGCTACCCACTTGACTTGTGGATATTAATCACCATCTGCAGTAACTTTCACAGAAAGGATAATACTATATACATGAATAATAACAGTCTGTGGTATGATGATGAATGTTTAACAACTGCTCTCTGAAGAAAGATCTTTGTTTAGTAGTGTTTGCCAATTTCTATAGTGAAATACTCCCACCATGAGGAGTATTTAATAATGCCTATGTTTAATAACTTTCTTGCAAAATCCTAAAAATTTAACAATCACAAGCCTTTCTGAGCTGGTTCCAGTATACCATTGTATTAGCTAACAGTTATTGAGCATGTGTTAAGTGTTTTCAGCATTCTAAATGCCAAGAAGTATTATCCCACTTAATTCTGCAATACATTTTTATCCATTTCACAGATGAAGAAACTGAGAGATTAAGTAAACTGGCCAAGGTCATGCCATCATGTGTGGGATCTAGAATTCTACTGAGCACCTAAAAATGCTATTTTCCTTTATGAAAAAAATATACAACACCTCACTACTTTAGCCTTCTTTATTTCTAATAGTTTTAAGGATCTGGTTCATATTTTGACATCATATGATTTATGGAGAAGATGTATATTTAAAATATATATGTAATTTTCTACCTTAGTTCTGAGAAGTAAGTACCAGGAAGGCAGGGGTCTGATCTTCTGATGATTCTGTATATCTAACATTTAGCTTAGTGTACAGCAGGTAGCAAAAACTCATAAAAAGTGCTGAAACAATGTAATATGGTAATTCTTATCCCTTCCTTGAAAGTCTCCTAAAACCTTTATAAGGTATGTAAATGTATTTCAAATAATTAAAGATTTTATGTTTATATCTCTTGACAAAATAATACTACTCTTGGGATTTAATCCTGAGGAACTAATTCAATAGAAGGAAGAGGAAAAAACAAATTATACAAAGAGATAAAATGTTTGTTGCAGTGCTAGCTACAGAAGCAGATAAATGAGATATAAGTAAATATCCAAAAATAGGGAAAAGGTTAAATTACAATACATTTCTTCATGGGACTTTCAGGTAGCCAATAAAAATGATAAGAATTTCATTTACAAGATGAAAAAATTAAAACAGGACATAAAAGTCTATTCACAACTTGAGTGGGAACATGTTACTCAAGGGCCAAGAGTACAGGGTTTAGGTTTGGACCTGGACTCGATTCCAGGATCTTTTAACTTGTCATGCCACCTAGGGCAAGTTGCTTAACTTTCTTAAGTCTCATTCTCCCCTTTAAAATGAGGACAACACTCTCAGAGTCATTGCAGGGACTAAATGAGCAAGTATGGACAGTGCCTAGGACAGCATCAGGCACACAGATCTATTACATATGCATAGGAGCAAGGGCTAGTAGGGAATATGGACAAAGAAAAAAATAATTGATGCCTTTGGGTAGAAAAACTGTAGCTTAATTTAAAAATTTTTGATAGTTTCCTTTGCTGTGCAAAAGCTCTTTAGTTTGATAAGGTTCCACTTGTCTATTTTTGTTTTTGTTGCAATTGCTTCTGAGGACTTAGCCAAAAATTCTTTGCCAAAGCCAGTGTTAAGAAGAGTACTTCCTAGGTTGTCTGTCTTCCAGGATTTTTATAGTTCGAGGTCTTGCATTTAAGTTTTTTTATTTATTTTGAGTTAATTTTTGTATATGGTGAAAGTTAGGGGTCTAGCTTCAATCTTCTGCATATAGCCAGCCAGTTAACCCAGCACCATTTATTGATTAGGGATTCCTTTCTCCATTGCTTGTTTTTGTTGGCTTTGTTAAAGATCAGATGGTGTGGGTGTGTAGGTTTGTTTCTGAGTTTCCTCTTCTATTCCACTAACCTATGTGTCTGTTTTTGTACCAAGCTGTTTTGGTTACGGTGGCTTTGCAGTATATATATTTTGATGTCAGGTAGTGTGATGCCTCCAGTTTTGTTCTTTTTGTTTAGGAGTGCTTTGGTTATTTAGGCTCTTTTTTTTTTTGGTCTCATATGAATTTTAGAATAGTTTTTATTCTGTGAAGAATGACTTTGGGAGTTTGGTAGGAATAGCATTGAATCTGTAAATTGCTTTCAGCAGTATGGCCACTTTTTTCTGATTTTGATTCTTTCAGTCCGTGAGCATGGCATATTTTTCCATTTATTTGTGTCATTTACAGCCTACAGAATGGGAGAAGATACTCACAAACTATGCATCAGAAAAAGGCCTAATATCCAGAATCAATAGGGAACTTAAATCAACAAGCAAAAATCAAATAACCCCATCAACATATGGATAAAAGACATGAACAGACACTCCTCAAAAGAAGATATACAAGTGGCTAACAAACATATGAAAACGCTCAGCATTGCTAATCATCGGAGAAATGCAAATCAAAACCACAAAGAGATACCATCTTAGACTAGTCAGAATAGTCATTATTAAACAGATGCTGGTGAGACTATGGAGAAAAGGGAATGCTTATACACTGTTAGTTGGAATGTAAATTAGTTTAGCCACTATGGGAAGCAGTCTGGAGATTTCTCAAAGAACTTAAAACAGGGCTACCATTTGCCCCAGCAATCCCATTACTGGGTATATACCCAAAAGAAAATAAATCATTCTACCGAAAAGACATATGCATTTGTATGTTTATTGCTGTGCTATTTACACTAGCAAAGACATGGAAACAACCCAGGTACCCAGCAATGGTAGATTGGATAAAGAAAATGTGGTACATATACACCCCGGAATACTATACAGCCATAAAAACGAATAAAATCATGTCCTTTGCAGCAACATGAATGGAGCTGGAGGCGATAATCCTAAGCAAATTCATGCAGAAACAGAAAGCAGTTACATGCACCATGTTTTCACTTATAAGCGGGAGGTAAACATTGAGCACACATAGACATAAATATGGGAACAGTAGAGACTGTGGACTATGAGAGGGTAGCAGGGAGGTGGGTTCAAAAACTACCTATCGAGGGCTATGCTCACTATCAGGGTGATGGGATTGCAATATTCCCATGTGACAAATCTGCACATGTACCCTCCTTATCTAAAATAAAAGTTAAAATTTAAAAAACAATTATAGTGGAAAAAATAACATAAATATACTTCCAAATATTTAAACAGGAAAAAAAATTTGTATTACATGACATATGCAATAAGTAACAACTAATGGAAAAATAAAATCATGTTTAAAATACTCAGGTTGGCCACGTTTAAAATAAATTAGGTTTATCTCTTATTTAGACTCCTGTCACTCCAAACACGTGAAGTCAGCCAAATGGACCATGATGATTTCTCTCAGAGTAGTCCTGTGCAGGACTGCTGCTTCTGTGTTTCCTGCTGCTCATAAACTATTGAGACTCTGCCACCGTTCACTGGTTCACACAATGTCTGCAGACAAATGTGGAGTTAGACTCATTTTCATGCTATATGGGTATGCAGAGTCATGCCCATCTGATGATAACAATGCTGTTGCCTGGTCCTTTGGATTCCTGCTCACGTGTGGAAGGTATCTTGTAACCTTCCAGGTTATCAGATCATACACTACTGTTTTCCTTCTTACTCCTTGTTCATCTTTCTCTTATCAGACTAAAATTGGTAAAGATGAATTAAAGATGCCTGCATTATTTATCCCTTGACCTGCAAACAACCAATAACTTCTTGGAATGTTTCAAAACCTATACTTCAGTTCTAATAAACTTTATTTGGGTGAAGACTTTGCAGGGTCCACAGTGCAATATTTGAATCACAATTTTACTGAGAGGAAAATTATTGAGTGTTTAATATATCTGAAGTCATTATGATAGAGTTCCATGTAGCAAGAATCAATAATAATTATCTTGGTTTAAATTATTTTCATTCTTTAGGGAAAGCCTCAAGGCTCAAAGAAATTTTTAGAGAGAATAGTTTTCTGAGTCTTCAACTCAAGCAAATATAAAATCCAGGGTTCAGTGTAAGCTCAGGGCTTGTCACTACCTGCTCAAATGTGAGAGCTGGTGCTTTAGGCATGCCCAAGTCTGCCAAGAGGCATGCGTCCTCTTATTAGTGGGGGCATTTAATTAAACCAATACAGTCTTTCTGCCTGACCAGGGCAACTACCGATGAGAATAAAATTGATGGGAGATGAACAGTTAACAGCAGGAGATACATGGGAACAAGAAATAAAAGAGCCACAGTCAAACTGAAGAATATTGCTGTAGTATATTATATTTGACATTTACTGCTGTGTCTAATAATGCATCCCTTACTTCTCTCTCACAGCCATGTTACTTCATTATTTTAAATTTTAGAAGCTTTGTTTTTTTAAAAAAATGACAAAGATCTGTTCTTTATTCCTCATTAGGGTGCATATTTAATTGTGTTCCTCTCTTCATTGTATTTGAATGTTGCCATTCAACTAGAGGAAGGCTGGCAAAAATCAAGTAAATGACTGTGCCTGGCTTTTCCAAAGTATTTAAAATTCTATCGTTGTTTCCATAAGCCACAGACGGTGGGTTATTTTTCATGGACAGACAGTGCATTCTTCTCTTGGGGTTTTTATGGACAGACTGTATAAAATGATAACACAATGAATGGGGTACCAGCTCTACTATATCAAGGGCTTAAATCAGCTATTTCAGACAGAAACTCAATGTGGTAGAGCACGTTTCAAATAGGTTTGCAGGTACAGACTATCACACAAAATTTCAGCATCTTTTGTGATTAATTTTCATGAGAGGTTAATGACCTTTTTTTTACAATAAATTAGAGCTAAGGTGAGGGAGATTTCGGTAATATAGGTTCAGGTGGTGACCTGAATAAAATCGATAAGATTTGCATGCCAGAATTAAAATAGAGATATGATCCATCTTCAGAATGACAAGGGTTTGGATGATTGTGGAAGATATAGCAAAGGTGAATCTTCTACTTACCTATTCATAGTCCTTCCCATGTCACATGATAGTTTTTATGATTTTATAATGCCATCTTTACTAGAGCACATTCCCCTATTTCCATGCTCTCCTTTCCTAAAGGGAAGTTTCTTCACTGCAATTGTTTAAATTAAGCTATTTTAAGGTTAATTTATAATTAACCCTAAGTGAATCATAGTCATTAGAGCTTCCTTTTTGTTGTTTCTGTTTTAAATCTGTCTTGGAAAAAATGTTCTAAACGAAAGTGATTTCTTAAAGCTATCTCTAAGGAGTATGAAAAAACATCTATTTGCTATTAATGATGCAGAAAATCAAGAATTACCCCCAGTTCACCAATGAAGAATATTTTGCATCGGTTTGAAATTCTCTTTAATGGAAAAATTCAAATGGAATTAATTTTTATGCATAATTTTTGATACAAACTTAAATTCCTAGCTACCCAGGTGTGATATGTGATCCAGATCACTTTTCCAGTTGTATTTCTCTTGAGAATCCTATGTTTCTGTGTAGGATTTCTTCATTCAAAATGATTATGGCTAATTATAATTATTAAATTTAATAATCAAATGCAACACTCAATATTTCAATAATGTTATATAATATGCACCAAAATATTTGTTATAAATCATTGAAAGAATTTCTGTATTCTCTGAGCTTCTCGTTTAATCTTTTTCTAATTATTGTGATTTATACACTTGTAAAGAAATAATATTGTGCAATGCACTGGAAAGTACCATATTTTGACTATCTAAAAAATAATAGGGAAAATGCAACTTCAAATACTCATAAATTATAATACTCTTCATGATAAATCTGTTTTATTTATTTTCTCATTTATGTCTCATTCACTCCCAAGGAGATAAAGTGGCTTATAGTTAGAGCGACCATATAATTTATCTTCCAAACTTTTGAGAGTGAAAGTTTAATTTAATCATCATGCTGGGGCAAAAGACATAAGCTAGCACTATCTCAGGAAAGCTAGAAGATATAGTCATACCAAAAATCTCAAATACAATAAAACCATAGCCTAGACAACATTACATAAAAGGGCAAAGAAGTTATAAGAAGGAGTATTGTATGTTGTGTCTGGAAAGACATTCAAGCATGCTTGCCTGGTTTTGATCTTTGCAGACACAGTATATCATACAGTATATATGATATATATCATACAGATATAACATACAGTATATCACTTAGCAGGTTATGAGCCAGGGATCTCCTGTGTTACTACTTTCTAAGTCATAAGGAATCCATATTAGTTAGGGTAGGCTAGCTGCTATAATAAGGAACTCTACAATCTCAGTGTCATAAGACAATAAGTGTTCATTTCTCACTCACATCAATGTTCATCACAGACTGGGGAGAAAGTAGTGATCGATGGGCTATAGCTCAGTAACTTACACAGACAAGGGTTTCCTTCTTTTGAACTTGGCACAAGGAAGGAAACCTTAGGTTATAAACATTCAGCCAAAAAATGGCAGAAGAGAGAGGGTGTGGAGGATTGCATGGAACTTTTGTGCCAATTTCGCAAGTGACATGCATCACCTCCTCCCACATATTAGGTCCAAAACTCAATTTTATGATCCCATCTAACTGCAAGGGGAACTGGGAACCACGTTCTGACTGTCTACTCAGGATGAAGTGGAAATGGGTTTGGTGAGCACCTATCAATCTTTCTCTCTCCCCATTTTGGTCACCAAGCACTCATTTCACACTTCATCCTTTAGGTAGAATGAGGAATTCTGAACCCTTGCATGGACTTCAGAGTCTAGAATCTCTGAGAAGTGCCTGGTCCAATTTAACAGCTTCAGAGGTGGTTCCTTATCATCTGCTGACCTATGAATTAAAAAGGCAAATTATCACCTCTCACCCTCCTCTGTACCTGCAGCAAACCATAGCGGAACAAGGATAAACACTATGACTGGCATTTTTCAACAGGGAAAAACAGATAATCAATAGTCAACTAGAAAGCATTTTTGTCACCTTTACTTTTGCAGATCCTTGCATTGTTCTTTAATTTCAATCACAAATGTCATCTCCTTTTCTTTTTGCTATTATTCATCTTGAGAAATCGCCAAAGTATTTGTATCATATTAAGAACCTATTAAATCTGTTTGGTCTCTTGTAGCTCAGATTAGCAACGATGAAGCTACTTAGTAAAATCCTCTATAGTCCTTATTATTTAAAGCATATAATGGAGTTAACAACAACAACAAAAAAGCTTCTTTATTGGTGATTTATAAGGATTATGGAAGAAGATGTATGAGCTCTAGAAGAGTTGAGGAAATTACTTCTGAAGCAAGATACACAGGAAAGAAAGAAATAGTACAAAAGCAAAGTTATTTGGCTTCATGACATTTAAATTATTGTTAACTGGCGTATATCTGTCTGTACCTCCCTAAACTTGGGCACTTTCTGTTTCTTTTTCTGTTTAGTGCCTAAGGACCATAATGACAGCCACTACATTTTGTTGGCACAAATGCCACTGCTGTAGAGAACTGAGAAAATATTTGAAACTTTGATAATATTTATTGAAGATTTTAAGTCCTAAAATAAGAACAGAAGTAGTTATATGCAAACATTTTAAATTTCAAACTAATTTTAGATTGACAAAAAAGTTGCAATCCTAGTACAGAGTTTCTGTATACCCTGCATCCAGTTTCTCCTCATGTTAACATCTAACGTAGCCAGGTACAGTTATCAAAGTAAGAAAATTTAAACTGGCCTAATATAACTGACCAAACCACAGACTTCATTTAGATCATTATTTTTCCCACTAATTATTTTTTCTTTTCTGGCATCTGATCCAGGATCTCACATTATATTTTGCTGGCATGTCTCCTTAATCTCCTCTAATCTGCAACTGGTCCTCATTATTGGCTTGTTTTCTATTACCTTAACTCCTTTGAAGAATACTGTCAGGTATTTTGTAGAATGTCCCACAATTTTGGTTTGTCTGATGTTTTCTCAAGGTTAGACTGAGGTTATGAATTTGGGAGAACACCACAGAGGTAAAGTGCATGCTTTGCTGTGTCATATAAGGAGTCACATGATATTACCCTGACTTTTCACTAGTGATGTTATCTTTGTTCACTTGTATAAATGATATCTGTCAGATTTCTTTATGGTAAATGTACCATTTTTCTTTTTCTAATTAATAGATATTTTCAGGGAGATACTTTGGGTCAGTGCTTGCATTTTATCTTTCACTGCAGACACCTGCTTTTCCCTGGATTCTGAGTAGTTGGTGGCCCTACAACCTCAGCACTCTGATGGGTAGAAGTTTGTAAACTTACTGTTTGTCAGTAATTTTGTTGTGAGCTTGAGAATAGCACTGTTTCCATCTCTAAGCACAAACTGGAAATCCAGTATTTGGAGTTCAAATAGTGCTCTTTGTATTAAGTGTTATTGTTAGTTGTCAGGAGATCAATACTCCTTTTCATTCTAGAAGATCACTCTTAGTCAAATTTCATCATCCTATTTCTTCTGCTAGTGATGTACTTTGGAATCAGTATGTGATTGACTTGTTGCCAATGAGATGAGGGGAAGCATGCTCCTGTTCTCCCAAGGAAGAATTATTTTCTCTTAATAGGGGAAAATAAATAAAAGATAGTTCACCTTCTACCTCTGGACGTAGGTATGTCTGGATACATTGCTTAAAACTCTGGCTACCATTTTGTTTCCAATATGAAAATGAGGCCAACACTGAAAATAGCAAAACAAAAGTTGGAAAGAACCTGGATCCTTGATCATATTACTAAGCTGTCGTTCCAATCAACCATGTAACTGAACCTACCTATGGATTTCTAGTTATGAGCAATAGTAGATTTCTTTATTGTTTAAGCCAATTTGAGTCTTGGTGTTTCAATTACTTGGATCCCAATGGCTTGTAACTGATATCACCACTTTAAGGAAAGTATGATTTTTGTGCAAATATATTACAGCCTATTTCTCTGTTCTATTGTTAATGGGCATTTGGATTGTTTCCAGTTTTATTGTTTAGGAACAGTGCTGCTGTGAACATTCTAATAGATGTCTTTTGTTGGAATGTCCACATTTCTTTTGCATGTACATATAGCCAAGAATGAAATTGTTCAGTTACAAACAATGTTCATGTTAGGTTTTAGTTGCTATTGCCAAAAGTTTTTCTAAAGGGTTTATATTAATTTACACTCGTACTAGAAATGTATGAGAGTTATAGTTGTTCCATGTCCTTGTCAACACTTGGTACTATCAGTCTTTTTGTTTAGGATTTTTTTTTTTTTTTTTTTTGAGATGGAGTCTTACTGTGTTGCCCAGGCTGGAGTTCAGTGGCATGATCTTGGCTCACTGCAAGCTCCGCCTCCCGGGTTCATGCCATTCTCCTGCCTCAGCCTCCTGAATAGCTGGGACACCCGTTACCATTCCTGGCTAATTTTTTTATTTTATTTTATTTTTTTTAGTAGAGACAGAGTTTCACCGTGTTAGCCAGGATGGTCTCAATCTCCTGACCTCGTGATCTGCCCGCCTCAGCCTCCCAAAGTGTTTAGGACTTCTAATGCTTGTATATGTATAGCAGTATCACATTGTGACTAATTATTTTTATATACATATTCATAATTATATTTATACCAGTTCTAAAGTAATGTCTATACACTTTATCATTTTGGAACCATAACCTAAGTATAAATTGTTGGGAAACCATTAGAAGACAGATAATAGTCATGCAAACTTAAGTTGAAGGTAAGAGGGTAAGAAGGGAGAGATATTAAACTTGTGTATGTTGTTCTATAAATAAGCACTAGTCTATTTCTAAGGGTAGGTTTTGTTTTGTAGAGTAGAACAGCAAGATTAAAACAAAAGACAGAAACTGCTCCAACTTATGACATGTTAGAAATAAAACATACTCACCAGTAGGAGAGACATAAAAAGGCACAGGGAAAGAAGGGTCTTCATCAAATCACTTATTTTTTTGGGGGGGGTGGGGATGGGGGGCTTATCTGTAAAGTGATGAAACGGAGTTAGAAGATTTTCCTACTTTCTTCATATTCTTTTAATGTAAATATTGCTTGTCATCCACATCAGACCCTGAGACTAAGTCTGAGGCAAGGAGGGCTCCTGAGGCTCAAATCATTGCCTATGATCCCTGGAGATCAGGTACCTAGACAGAATTTCTTTGGTTCTTTGGTTCAAATCTGTATTAGTCAGGGTTCTCTTAGAGGGACAGAACTAATAGGATGTATATCTATAAAGGGAAGCCTATTAAGTATTAACTTACACGATCACAAGGTTCCACCATAGGCTGTCTGCAAGCTGAGGAGCAAGGAGAGCCAGTTCGAGTCTCAAAACTGAAGAACTGGAGTTTGATGTTCGAGGGCAGGAAACATCCAGCAAGGGAGAAAGATGTAGGGTGGGAGACTAGGTCCATCTCTCTCTTTCATGTTCTTCTGCCTGCTTATGTTCGCTGGAAGCTGATTAGATTGTGCCCACCAGACTAACAGTGGATCTGCCTTCCCCAGCCCACTGACTCAAATGTCAATCTTTGTTGGCAATACTCACACAGACATAGCCAGGATTAATACTTTGTATCCCTCAATCCAATCAAGTTGACACTCAGTATTAACCATCACAAGTCCATCCCTTGTCAACTTGAACCAGTATACATCTCCTGAGATCATACATAATCTTCAAATAAAGACAATAATGAGGTCATAATTACACCTAACATAATACAACTATCCTTTGTATAACCGGAAATGCACCAATCCCCAACCCACATACTATTACATAAAGTTAACAATACTTAAATGCTCATATGAAGTCAAAAAATCTTATGTCACGTGATAAAGGAAAAGAAAATAAAATGAAGATATTTTCTTAGTACAAGTGTATACATGCACAAACATGTTTTTAACAAAAGAAGGAAGAAATACTCATGACAGTTACAGTCCTCGTTTCTGCAGCTGGTCACGTGGCTGTAGCTGGTATTTATGACTACCTTCTTCTACTACCCATTCTGTATTCCCTTTGCCTTCAGCAAGCACTTCAGCAGGTTGTGAGGGTTTTTCCTGGTGGAGTAACCCAAACCTTCATTCCTGAAAAGTCTGGGTCATTTGTAGTCCTGCCTGGATTGGACTGTTGTAGTTTCCCATTGACCTTAATCACAGGGCACGATAATACTCAGAGATGCCCTAATGGATCTCCTGTATTCCATGCATACTCTTTCTTACCTCCATTGTGGAGTAATAGGCTGATTTTGTCTTGATAGTCTGGGTAAATCACCCCAGCCAACACTGTAACTTCCTTCTCAGCCTGTTGACTTAAAGGTAGGAGGAGCCCAAACTGTCCAGGTGGCAATCTTAACTTCCAGTTTAATGGAATCGTTGTTGTGTCTCCTGGTTGCAGTGTTCCTCCCTCTGGAACTAAGACCTCTAGGCCCGCAGAATGTAATGCCATGGGAACAGGAAGCAAAAATTTTGCCAGTGGATCACTAGGGGTAATGGTGAGTGGTGCCACTTCCACTTCCACCCCTTGATTCCTGGGCCCATGAATCCTGGTTATGGAAGAAACAGTACCATATATTGGATACTGGCTCAGAGCATACATGGCCTCCTGGAGAACTTTGCCCCCGCCCTGCAAAGTATTGTCACCTAGTTGGCATTGTAATTGTGACTTCAAAAGGCCATTCCACTGTTCTGTCAATCTAGCTGCTTCAGGATGATGGGGAACATGGTAAAACCAGTGAATTCCATGAGCACAAGCCCACTGCTGCACTTCTTTAGCTGTAAAGTGAGTGCCTTGGTCAGAGAAAATGCTGTGTGGAATACTATGACAGTGGATAAGGCATTCCATGAGTCTACAGATAGTAGTCTTGGCAGAAGCATTATGTGCAGGATAGGCAAACCCATATCTGGAGTAAGTGTCTATTCCAGTGAGGAAAGACCTCTGCCCTTTCCATGATGGAACAGGTCCAGTATAATCAGCCTGCCACCAGGTAGCTGGCTGGTCACCCCAAGGAATGGTGCCATATCGAGGGTTCAGTGTTGGTCTCTGCTTCTGGCAAATTGGGCACTCAGCAGTGGCTGTAGCCAGATCATCCTTGGCAAGTGGAAGTCTATGTTGCTGAGTCCATGTGTAACCTCCATCCCTGCCAATATGGCCACTTTGTTCATGGATCCATTGGGTCATGACAGGAGTGGCTGGGGAAAGAGGCTCAGTGGTGTTCACAGAATGGGTCATCCTATCTACCTGATTATTAAACTCCTCCTCCACTGAGGTCGCCTGCTGATGGGCACTCACATGGGGTACAAATATTTTCACAGTTTTTGACTATTCAGAGAGGTCCATCCACATACCTCTTCCCCAAATTTATTTGTCACCAATTTTCCAACCATGCTTCTTCCAAGTCCCTGACCATCCAACTAACCCATTGGCTGCAGCCCATGAATCAGTATATAATCACATATCTGGACATTTCTTCTTCCATGTAAAGTGCACAGCCAGGTGCATTGCTCAAAGCTTTGCCCACTGGGAAGATTTCCCTTCACTGCTGTCCTTCAGGGATGTCCTGGAAAGGGGCTGTAGTGCTGCAGCTGTCCACTTCCGGGCGGTGCCTGTATATCGTGCAGAACCATCTGTGAACCAGGCCCTAGTTTTCTCCTCTGTCAACTGACAATAGGAAACTCCCCCTGAGGCCATCAGTGCAGACTGGGAAAGAGAAGGCAGGGTGGCAGGAGTGGAGACCATGGGCATTTGAGCCACTTCTCATGTAACTTACTTGTGCCTTCAGGGCCTGCTCTAGCCCGATCATGTATATACCACTTCCATTTGATGATGGAATGCTGCTGAGCATGACCCACTTTATGGCTAGATGGGTCATAAAGCACCCAGTTCATGATAGGCAGTTCTGGTCCCGTGGTGACTTGATGACCCGTAGTCAAACATTCAGTTTCCACCAAAGCCCAGTAACAGGCCATGAGCTGTTTCTCAAAAGGAAGTTATCTGCAGAAGATGGCAGGGCCTTGCTCCAAAATCCTAGAGACCTCTGCTGTGATTCATATATAGGAGCCTGCCAAAGGCTCCAAACAGCATCCCTATCTGCCACTGACACCTCAGGCGCCATTGAATCTGAATGAAAATAGAATTTCATTCTATTTTCTTTCCAGACAATTACAATTGATAGAGACAAAAAAAAAAAAAAAATGTATAGTGCCCAGTGGTCATATGGCCCAAGTGGCAGAGCAGCTTGCATAGCAGCCTGGACCTATTGCAGAGCCTTCTCCTCTTCTGGACCCCAATCAACATCTGAATTTGAACATTGGTGATATAAGATATGGACACTTCTCTGGAGAAAAGGGTTCATTTTCTCCTTAGGCTGAAACTCATACTTGTGAGCAGCAATAAAGGTCAGTGTAACAAAGGTTGGTGTATGAGAAGCTCCACTGTTGGTTTTGAAAAGAGAGAGATAATTCTAAGACAAATGACTATTTGGACCCAAAAACTTCTGACAGAAACATATCTGCACATTGGTAACTTAAATATCTGTTACAAATGTCTGTGCAAGTCTCCATGTTTATTTAGGGTGAGCCTTTAAGATCATGGATTGTGACTGAGACCTGGACCAGACAATTTATTCAATGGATATGTTAAAGTTCTATTAAAATGTCAATGGGAGCAACATTTTCTTGGGCAGTGATGTTAATATTTAAAGTTTGGTTGAATAAGCAGATATTTTCTCTGGCATTAAGTCTTCATTTTCTGTTTGCTTTGAAATTTGTTGCTCTTTTTTTTTTTTTTTTGGGAAAACATCTATCCACATGTTGTGTTCTAGTTTTCAAGTATAATTAATGATAAAAGCATTTCCTCCTCTTTTATAATCATGGTTTACTCCTCGTTTGAATCTGTCAAGCAATATTTAGTGTGGGCCAATTAAGTGTTTTAGCATTTCACAGATCTGCTCTGTTGATGTTCTAATAGTATCACATCATGGCACAGATAATGAGACAGGTTTGCTTGGTGCTATGCTCAAAACCTTTGTGTGCCCCGAAATCCATGTGTTGAAACCTAATCAGTAATGTGATGGTATTAGAAGTTGGGACCTTTGGGAGGTGATTGGGTCACGAAGACAGAGCATTTTGATTGTTTGTCTGGTTACTCCGAGTGTTTGAGGATTAAAAACAATCTCATTTAACTTAGTTTTTAGTTCTCCATTAATTATGGTTACATAATTAACTTGCATTATAGGGAACTGATATTAAAGAAAAATTTCATTCTATTTTCTGCCCAAATAATTATAATTGATAGAGACTGAAAAAACATGTGTAGTGCCCTTACTAAAGAGGCCCCAGAGAGCTGCCTTGCCCCTTTCACCATGTGAGGACACAGTGAGAAGTTAGCTGTGTGTAGCCCAGAAGAAGGTCCTCACCAGAACCTGACCATGGAGGCACCCTGATCTCAGACTTCCAGCCTCCAGAACTGTGAGAAACAAATTTCCATTGTTTATAAGCCACCTGGTCTATGGTAGTTCATTATAGCAGCCTAAACTGACTAAGATACTTTGGCTATCTGGTTATGGTGGTTCAGCTCTGACCATCAGTCAAATTCAGGCTCAGATCTTGGCATTTTGTACTTTAGAGCCATTTATTTCTGACATATGGTGGTAAGTTTTTTTTTTTTTTTTTTGGGGTGTGTGTGTGTGTGTGTGTGTGTGCGCGTGTGTGTGTCTTTTTTTTCCCCTGTTAGGAATAGTAAAACCTTGGCTGGTTAAATCCTGGGCATTCCTATTTGTGAAGTACATTTTTGTTTATAGGGTAATTTCTTAATTCTACAATTTCCAAAAATGTACAAGGGACACATGAAACAAGTGCGCACCATGCAGTATCATAGATGCACTTCCAATAACAGCTCTCTTATTTCTTAGCCATGTAGCCTTTGGAAATTCATTTAATCTCATTCTGTCATCCAAGAAAAAAGATGGTATCATCTACTTAGGGGACTATGCACATTTAGATGTAATAAATTTAAAGTACCTGGCATGGAGTGAGTACTTAATACTCGGTGGTTATTTTTATTTATTTTACTTTTTTTGAGACAGAGTCTCTGTCTGTCACTCTGGCTGGAGTACAGTGACGTGATCTCAGCTCACTGCAACCTCTGTCTCCTGGGTTCAAGCAATTCTCCTGACTCAGCCTCCCAAGTAGCTGGAATTATAGGCGCCCGCCACCACGCCAGCTAATGTTTGCATTTTTAGTAGAGACGGGGTTTCACCATGTTGGCTAGGCTGGTCTCGAACTCCTGATCTCAGTCCGCCCGCCTTGGCCTCCCAAAGTGCTGGGATTATAGACGTGAGCCACCATGCCTGGCCTTGGTGGTTATTTTAATAACAAGAAATACCTCCTCTCCCTTATGCATTCATTGTGTCCTCAATGAGAAGTTTCTCCTTTCTACAATGATAAAACCTTTGCATTTCAGCTGGATAAATAGCTAGAAATCTGAGAATTAAAGACGTCTGATATTCCAGAGAAGGTTGAACATAATCTGCTTCTTTTTAAGGAAGCAGATTCTGTTAAGATAAATATTTGAATATTAAGAAATTATACCAATGATTTACTATTTCAGGCAAGAATTGAAGTATAAAACAGTGGATATTTATTTTTTAAAATGATTATTTGTATTGGCTTTTAGTTTTCTTTTTAAATAAATCTGTACTATTTAAAAAAGATAAAGTCATCACCTACTCAGGTAAAGTAAAAGGAACATCTTTAATGTTTTCTAGATAATGGCATGCATCCTAAACATTGTTATAAAATAAAGAAGATTTTGAATTTCTTTTAATAAACCTCTTGACTTACAACAGTGTTATTTCAAAATTATATTACTAACTCTGTTAGTAGGAATATATATTTCATGAGTTCCTTTTTCTAAGCAGTATTTTAGTCAGAGAATACATATCTTTTGCTTTAAATGCATTTTATCTGTGTGGAAAGCAGTATTCCAGGCTACATCTTTGCCAGTAGTTCCTATCACTTTGTCCAAGCAGGAGATACTAAAGTTGGATAGCATTGGGAGCAGAATTAGAGAACTAGGTTTGACTGATTAGCTAACAGAAGCTAAGTCCAGCTTCCTAACCTTGAGTGTGAATCACTAGTGCTCCTGAATTGTCTAAGTGAGCATCCACTGTGTGGAAGACACCATTTTGGTGTTTCAGCAATGTCAGTCAACAAAACAGAGCCAAATTTATTTTCTGCGCAGCCTATTTTTTGGTGTGGGGGCTGTGAAAACAGCATACACTCAAAATTATCAGATGGAAACAGAGAGACCATACTATTGTCTTAATGTCTCTCTGACTTCTTGAAATTTACTGAAAGCTGTGGGATCTCTGGCCTATTTTGCTGACTTTCTGATAATCCAACTCTGCTGTCGAAGTACAAGGAGTCAATCTCCCACTTCACCATCCACCCAGAGTGCTGAATGCCACTCACCACCGCAGGGTCACCAGGGGGCGCAACTGAGTCTATGGCCTAGTGAAAAAACATTCGGCTTAAGATCTGGCCTGTCCCCAGCTGATCCCATTCCTTCGAAAGGAGTATCACTAGATAATTTAATCTGGAGTGTGAGGTGGGGTGGGGTTGCCTTCTTCGCTAGGCACATAAATGTTCCAGGATGCTTGTTAAACCTGACTCAGGGCAGGAATCTGCCCTTTTAACAGCCTCCTTAGTCCTTCCTTGCTCTAGTAATCGTGATGCAGGGTGTCTGGCTTTTCCTGAGATGGGAAAAAGAAAAGGCTGGCAGAGCAACAAAATAATCTCATAATAATGTGGTTGTTATTGGACAGATATGAGGCTATGGAACTCTGTTCTGAAAGAGTAACAAAAGTTAGGAATACCAGAGATTTCTGTCTGTGACACCTCAGTGACCACCAGAGTTAATGGGCAGTATCCTCTTTGTCAACCACAGCTCCATCTGTAACTACTCTGTTGCAAGGAAAGCATTCTTGATAGTGGAGGACTGGGAAGATGTGTGGTATTTGATTAGCTTGGTTTCTCTACTCAAAAGATTGCCATTAAAATTATTTTTGTAATATGTTGCCATATTTTTAAGCCTGAAAATTATACACTAATTCGGATATCTTTATGGGGAAATGACTGTTCTCCCATTATTCCAAATGTTGCAAATTTAGATTTTTAAATAATAGATTATATTTAAATAGATAATTATACAGATAATACCAAAGTCAAGATAAATAAATGATATAGGTGCATAGTAATTTTGCATACTAGCTTTATTTCTTAGTCTTCCACTTTGTCTCTCTGAATAACCATTTGTACCAATTTAGAGATACGTAGGCATGTATGGTTGTATACCATACACGTTGCTTTGCACCCTTTTTTAAAATTTGTGGGTTTTTTCTAATGATATGTCCTGGTGATTGGTCTGTGCACACACATATTTATATACCTTTTTCTTGTTAATAGTTGCACAGTAGTCTGTCTATGCATGGGCCATAATTTATTTTACCTGTCTCCTATTGATGAACGTTTGAGTTGTCTTCAGTCTTTTACTCTATTAAGCAATGCTGTAATAAATATCTTTCCACATACATCTTTGAACACTGCGGAAATAAAGTCCAACCAAATGAGAAAAGCGAAGGCTATGTATTCAAAGCTTGCTATAGTAAGGAATCAGCCACTGTCACTTCGTTTGGCAGAGTATGAAAGGCTGTCAGAGGAAAAGGGAAGCTTTAAAGTAGAAAAAAGTGAAAGCTTCAGGTATAAAGGCTGACTGGAGGCTGTTGGCCTGGGAATGCTATTGGTGAGCTAACCAGAAGTGGGACATCCTAT
Organism: Mandrillus leucophaeus; assembly: GCF_000951045.1. Taxonomy (NCBI): domain Eukaryota; kingdom Metazoa; phylum Chordata; class Mammalia; order Primates; family Cercopithecidae; genus Mandrillus; species Mandrillus leucophaeus. The sequence continues at coordinate 163,306 of NW_012107698.1, read as the reverse complement.
GGAATTGGTTAGGAATGCATATTTAGCTTTCTTTGGTTCATGCTAAGTTGGAAGCAGGGACCAAAAAATAGAGAAACTGTCAGTCATTAATCAATAACTGGCCCTTTTTGGGTGATTGCTACAGAATTAGTGTTTACCTTCCTGGATTTTACTAGAGATAGCAACCTGGCTTCCTACAAGTCTGACTTATAACAGGTTATTTATTATAGATAAGGGGGGAGTAATTTCCTGGGCAGGTTACTACAGCTTGTGAGTCAGAGCTGCATTTTATATATGGTCCAGCTATTGTCCATTTGTCTATTCAGTCTCTCAACATATATGTGAATATATTTGTATATATTTAATATGATAATATACTTACTATAAATAAAATATTTATTTTAGAAATACATTCCTGAAAGTTGAATTGTTGAGTCAAAGATTTATGATATTTATGTGTGTCTTGACCAATTACAAAATTTGATAAATTTATAATTCCTATACTTTTCTGGGGATATAACAGGGTATATTACCAAACTTTTTAATCTTTGCCTCTCTGGTAGGTAAAAAAAATCGTATCTCACTGTAGTTTAATTTATACTTGAGGTTGAGAATGTTTTTTCATGTGTTAAATAATTTTTTTTTTCTTCTTTGTGAAATATTTATTCATGTCTCTGTTATTAGCATATTTGTAAGTGCTCCCAGACCAGGGAAGTTATTGATAACAGAGTAAGTCTCTGGAATTATTACCTTAAAATGTTCAATTTGGAATCAGGCCTGGGAATGTCTAAAATATTGGGGAATAGAATAGATAATAGATTATTAGAAAAGTTAACTTCTTTTTAAACACCTGTAACTAGCATCTATCTTTTTCTCTTATGGAGGATTAATAATAGAGGTACTAAAAGTATTGGTGATAGAGGCAGAGTTTTAATCTGGAATTCTAATTCATTTTTGCTTTCAATTTTTCTATGTAAATCTTGAGATATTCAACTATGACATCAGAAATAGAATTATTACTTATCTGAGAGATCTAAAAAAAGCAATAATAAAACAATGAATATTATCTTAGACACTTTTTCCATACAGTGTAATCTCAAATAGCCCTGACCAAGTATGTGTTTGCTTTTGAAAAATGTTTCTGTCTTCATAAAGTTAGTGTTCATAACAGAGACCAAATAGTGTTCACTAATTAAGATCCTACTGAGTCTGGTGGCTTCTTTATGTATCAATTCCATATATCCTATACTGTATACAGAGTACACAGTATCTCTGCTTCTATGCTAGGTTTTAAAAAGAAATGAGACCTTATCCTCACCTGTTCAAGTCACTGTAATTTTTAAGATAAGAATTAGCAGTATTTTTCCATGGATTTTACACCTTCTCCTCAACTCTGTTTTGATATTTCTGAAGATTTTCTTTCCAGAAAAATATTGTTTTAATGTCTTCAGTTTGATAGTTGAACATACTTGTAAGCCAGAAGTAAATCATAAATCATTCATCTGTAAATTTACACCACAATCTTTGATATTTGAAGAGAGGTTATACATACACATACACACATGCAATCAGATGTCTTTCCTGGAAAATGTTAAAACAAAATTTGTCTTACCCAGTCTGGGAAAGTTGGCTTCTGTGGGCATAATGAAAGCTGGAATTGCTTGGATGTGATTCTGAATCCAAATGGCCTTTTAATATAAGCCTCTCTATCATCTCCATCTATGTGTTTGTAATAAATACACTAATTTATGTGGGATACATTTTTTTCATATTTATTATTTCTTCCTTTCTTTGTCACCATCACTCCTCGAAAATTTCTATCTTTCTTTTATTGCTAATTTACTCTAAAAGCACCTGGATCTGGTCATAGGCAGGTTGAATTGCTCTCCTACTCAAAAAACATAGCACACGTCCTCTGATACTGATGTATTTACTGTTTATATTTTTTTCTCTTAGTGTTTCTGATTTTGAGATGAAGAACTATCCTCCTCCTAAAATGCTCATAATAATAGCTTTATATGTTGAAAAGTTTGCATTACTGTAGTCATGGTTTTTTACAACTGAAATGCCTATATTGGTTCTTCTTTAATGTTTATGACAGATAACATGATTGGACACTTGTAATGTGCCACATATTGTTTTAAGAGGTTTACACGTATTAATTCCTTTACTCATCATAGTAACCTTATCAGTTAGGTAATATTATTCCCATTTTAAAGATAATGTCACTGAGACACAGAGAGGCTAAGTTACCTGCCCAAGACCGTAAGCAAATAGGGGAATTAGGATTATATTAAAATCCACAGACTGGTTCTTGACTACAACTCTACTCTATTTCTTGAATTGCCCATTCCTTCTTGTGAAAATGCAGCTTAATCTGATGAATATTTCTTATCTAGACCTCAGAGGTATAGTAAGTTAAATACCATCTACTGAATATTGAACCTGGGCTCAGTATTATTGTATTATTACCTTATTCTATTGGCTAAAATAAGTATTCCAAAAGTACATCAGCTAAGAAGCTGTGAAACTCATTTCTATTCTACATAATTTATCTCTTCCTATGTTTAACCATTACAATTATGTCCAAATATTATGTGATAGAGTGAGTTATCTCTTTTCCCATCTCTGCCCTACCCTTGCCAAAGATAGCCCATTTTTAAGGTCCAGTTCTTTTATTAATTTAGTAAGAATGCATGCTAATTATGATTTATACATACCAATAATAAAATTATAAAGATGATATTAAGGTTAGGTTTGTTTAATATTTTACTATTTTCCTTTGTATACTATATTCATTTGGTATTCTTGCAAACCTCTCCTATGGTCCCAGTTATGATCTTGATCACTTTGTGAGTGAAGGAGCTGAGAAACAAGGAGGAGAGTGATGTGCCCCAAACTAGTATTTAGCTAAGTATAGATTTGCACTGGGTACTTTAATAGCTAGTTCTGGGTCATTTCCACAAAAGCATTACTTGGCTGGAGTAAAACTATAAACCCAATTGTGTTACGCGCCAAGCAGATCCAGATAGCATTATCCTGTTCCAGAATTTCATCTTTTATGATGATTTGGAGATATTGGGTGACTTTACATAATAAGAAACTTTTAAAAACTGGCAATAGATAGGATCATTTAATATGAGGATAGATGGTCAAATAGGAACAGCTCTAGCCTCCAGCTGCCAGGGTGAGTGACACAGAAGATGGGTGATTTTTGCATTTTCAACTGAGGTATCAGGTTCATCTCACTGGGGTGTGTCGGACAGTTGGCGCTGGTCCGTGGGTGCAGCCCAACCAGCGAGAGCTGAAGCAGGGCAAGGCACTGCCTCACCTGGGAAGCACAAGAGGGAAGGGAATTCCTTTTTCTAACCAAAGGAAATTGAGACACACAACACCTGGAAAATTGGGTAACTCCCACCCTAATACTGCACTTTACCAAGGGTCTTAGCAAACGGCACACCAGGAGATTATATCCCACACCTGCTCCAGAGGGTCCCACGCCCACAGAGCCTCCCTCATTGCTAGCAAAGCAGTCGGAGATCTAACTGTAAGGCAGCAGTGTGGCTGGGGGAGGGGCGCCCGCCATTGCTGAGGCAAGTAGATAAACAAAGCTGCCAGGAAGCTCGAATTGGGTGGAACCCACCACAGCTCAAGGAGGCCAGTGTGCCTCTGTAGACTCCTCCTCTGGGGACAGGACATAGCTAAACAAAAAGCAGCAGAAACCTCGGCAGAAGTAAATGCCCCTGTCTGACAGTTTTGAAGAGAGCAGTGGATCTCCCAGCACGGAGGCTGAGATCTGAGAACGGACAGACTGCCTGCTCAAGTGGGTCCCTGACACCTGAGTAGCCTAACTGGGAGACATCCCCCACTAGGTGCAGACCTACACATCACACCTCACACGGCAGGGTACACCCCTGAGACGAAGCTTCCAGAGCAAGAATCAGACAGCAACACTCGCTGTTCAGCAATATTCTATCTTCTGCAGCCTCTGCTGCAGAAGGCCAACAGGGTCTGGAGTGGACCTCAAGCAAACTCCAACAGACCTACAGCTGAGGGTCCTGACTGTTAGAAGGAAAAATAACAAACAGAAAGGACAGGACACCCACACCAAAACCCCATCAGTACATCACCATCATCAAAGATCAAAGGCAGATAAAACCACAAAGATGGGGAAAAAGCCATGCAGAAAAGCTGGAATTTCAAACAATCAGAGTCTCCCCCTCCAAAGGAACACAGCTCGTTGCCAGCAACAGAACAAAGCTGGATGGAGAATGACTTTGACGAATTGAGAGAAGAAGGCTTCAGTCGATCAAACTTCTCAGAGCTAAAGGAGGAACTAGGTAACCAGCGAAAAGAAACTAAAAACCATGAAAAAAGAATGGATGAATGGATAACTAGAATAATCAATGCAGAGAAGACCTTAAAAGAACTGATAGAGATGAAACCATAACACGAGAACTATGTGACAAATGCACAAGCCTCAGTAACCAACTCGATCAACTGGAAGAAAGAGTATCCGGGATTGAATATCAAATGAATGAAATGAAGCGAGAAGAGAAGTGTAGAGAAAAAAGAGTAAAAAGAAATGAACAAAGCCACCAAGAAACATGGGATTATGTGAAAAGACCAAATCTACGTCTGATTGATGTGCCTGAAAGTGACAGGGAAAATGGAACCAAGTTGGAAAACACTCTGCAGGATATCATCCAGGAGAACTTCCCAAACCTAGTAAGGCAGGCCAACATTCAAATTCAGGAAA
>NW_012107698.1:131277-155398 GCF_000951045.1 Mandrillus leucophaeus | reverse complement strand
TGGCACATGTATACATATGTAACAAACCTGCATGTTGTGCACATGTACCCTAGAACTTAAAGTATAATAATAAATATATATATATATATATGAGGATAAAGAATCTAAATGATAGTCTTAAAAATGTGATTTATAATCATGAAGGTTTTTATATGGAGGAAAAAATAAATACATTTAAAATTTCCCTAGTAAAGAAAACGACCTATTCTAGAACCCGTTAACTGCTAGACTATTGGCTTAAAATTTTCATGGGACAGAGAGGTAGACCGGGAAGGGCATGGACTTTGGAGCTGGACAACCAGGATTGCACTGCCAGATCGTGGGGCAAGTAGTAACTTGTCCCATCCTCCTCTTCCTCATTGGTCAAATAGAAATATTAATACCTACTCAGAAGTTATTGAGTGGTGGTGAGGCGAGAGGGAATCTTTAGCACAGTGTCTAGAATGTTCCAAGTGCCTAGTGATTCTTTGCCCAGGTTCTCCTCTTGAGTATTTTGAGGACTGGAAATCTAGGCAATACTGAGATTATTAATAAAGATTTCAAGTCAAGCCCTCAAGAACACAAGTCACAGACCCCAAAACTTTTGGAGTTAGCAGGGTTTCTTTAATTAAAGAATCCCAGGAATGTGTTGGTTAGGGGGATGGGAGCTATGGCAGATGTGTGTGACATAAATTTGTCGCAAATGCAAATTAGTTTTCCAGTCATTTGCTAGCAGGCCCACTGTTTATAATAACTGTTCATAGTTAATCAGGCTGATATTTTCTTCATACATTTTCCCTCAAGGCTCTAATAGCTCTGCTCCTATGTTTTATGGTTACATGTTGTAGAATGAGACTCTGGTGGAAATACAGTCCCATTTTATAGTCTTTGTAGAAATGAGAGGCAGAGAAGAAAAGCAAAGGAAGCAAACTAGTGGTCAGAAAGGGTTCCAAGACAGAAATGTGTGTTCTTCAAGCCAGGCCTGGAGGGTATATGAGGATGATAAAGGGTGATCCAGAAAGCCTCCATCAGTGAAGTAGTTGAACAGAATTAAAACTATAGCAAAGATTCTTGAACTTGGTTAGGAGGAAACCCTGAGTGACCTGAACTAAATGAGTTCTGTCCAATTCAGCAAATACTTACTAATACCTACTATGTCTCAGACTCTTTATAGCCATACAGCTGCACCATCCAATATGGTAGTCATTAGCCACATGTGCCTATTGGAATTTACATTATTTAAAATTAAATAAAATTAAAAACTCAATTCCTCAGTTGTTCTATTTCTCAAGTTCCCAAGACACAAAACATGTGTGTAGTGACTACTATATTAGATGGCACAGAGGAGTATTTTTTTAAATGACAGAAAGTTCTATTGGACAATGGTGCCCCAGAGGTATGTGGATGGCCAATATTTGACTCCTGCCCTTGAGGAATTTATCGTCTTGGAAGGCAGAGGAACATGTAAAGAAGGAAATAAGTTAGTGGGGTTATGACGGAAGTATGTCAGCCCACTGTTGTGGGAACTGGGGATAGGGTGATGAGGCCTAACAGAGACAGTGGTCAAATACAGTAGGATAAAGGAACAACAGCTTTTCAAAAAGGCTATGTAGAGGGTGGAACATGATCAGAGTCTTAAAAGATACGTAGATTTTCCTCAGGTGGAAAAGGGTGGAAAAAGGCATTATAAGCCAAAGTGGAAGTGCGAACCAAGAAGGGAGATACAGTGTGGAGTGTTGAGAGAAACACCCCTATCGTAGCCTGGCTGGAGTGTGCTGCCAGAGCTAGGCCAGGAGAGGCAGGCGGGCCAGGTTGGGGTGTTTGGGCACCACACCGGGGGTCAAGACTTGTCTTCTGGGCTGTGAGAAGTCAGTGAATGGTTTTAAACAGGAGAATGCATTTTGTGATCAGATTTCTATGAATGGGAATGGAAAAAGCTAGGAGTTTGTTTCCAATGGGATGCTCTTTTGAACAGTGCACATTTTGACATTCGGTCATATTATTTAACCCCTGTGATTCTCAGTTTTCTCATCTATAAAATGAGACTTATCTCCATCTCATAGTAATGATATGAGGATAAAATAACATAATGTAGGTAAAGCAGCCAGTACAGTTCCTGGCACATGGTAGGTGGCCAAAAAATCTTAGATCCTTTCCTTTTGGACTTACTGTGGCAAGGGAAACAAAATGAGTGAGGTCCACCTGTGCCCTCGGGGAGCTTAGAGCAGGGAGTGGACCTGTGTGGATGAGTAAAACAAGGACACAAGTAACTATGTCCACACCCCCGACACACCCCAAACATACACACACACAACCATACCAATGCCTAACAGATGCGCGTGTGCGCACACACACACACACACACATAATTTCTCCTGCCCAAGGAGATAGTTTAAGCTATGAGTGAGGAATCTGGCATCAACTAACCGGTGGGACAGTTTGTTCCTGCTTCATTTTCAGTAAAAGAATGAGGGCTTAAAAGCAGAAAATTGATGGAACCATGGAGAAGATGATGTTGCCACAAGGCAGGAAAGAAAAGACGGTCTCTGGTGTGGTCATGAAGTAGCAAGAGATGGGGCCTATAGGGAACCACCCCTCAACCTCCCTCCTCTCCAACAGGCTGCCCTGGTACTCCCTGGCTGGGAGGTAACATAAAGAGAGGTCACAGTGGGATGGGGTTCAGAGTAAGGGCATGAGGATTAAGTCTAAGATATGGAGCACTGGCTGTGGAGTTCGTTAGATTTCCTATTTATCGATATAAAAAGCCGTCTGTATTCAGATTTTATACCAAATCCTGCTTCTTTTGTATAGCCATTATCTTCCTTCCATTTTTAGCTTCCAACAATTCCTATTTTCTGTTAACATTGAAAATTGTATGTAGTACACTAGAAGTCTAGTTCTCATTGTAAATCTATGGCAGTGTTTCCCAATTGAAAACTCTCAACTAGAACATGGCAGGTGGAAATCAAAAGTGAAAGGCACAGCACCCTCAGTATTTTTTTTTCAAAAACTAACTTTGACTTAAGTTCTGTTAAGTTAGAGTGGTGACAATGGTTATGTCCTATTGATCTAAAGCTCCAAGTAGCATTTATCTCCTGTTAATAAAACACTGGAAAACTAATTGTCAATATGTGCCATTTGATGCATAATCCTTCAAAATACCTGATCCATTGAAAATGAGTTAAGAAGGACACTAGGAGGTGAACACACTGTTTATCACTGGCTCCTATCAGGACTATTGTGATATGTGGAAGGGTAAAACCAACCACATCACCTTTTCTTTAAGACTGTCAAGAGGCAGTCACAATCATAAACATTTTCTCTTGATTTTTAACGTAGACATCAAAGTATGTATAGATCAGTAATTTCTTTTTCTATTTCTATGTGTTTCTTAGAAATGTAATTGGAGAGATGGCATCCTCTAAGATTGCATACTAGTCTGGCAATTATTTGTCATGAGAAATGTATTAAGAATAATGGATAACTTTAAGGTCCATAAAAAATATGAGACCTGTTGTAGTCCTAGAATTCCAGAGCTAAATTTTCTCAAGTCAAATTAGTATTTTGTGTCTATTTCTTCTTTTGGTGCAGGTGAGGTATTCTTATAAATATTTGCCTTAGAACATTCCACTTAAAATTTTTAATCTTTGTAGATTTATAGTATTGCGATTCCACTGTCAAAATGATAGATACTGATACGTATTTTAAGGTAATCTTATATGATTATTTTTCAGTACACTGTATCAGTCAATGCCCTGGCAGGTCATAAAATGTTACAGCTCATAAAGAACCAGTAAATACTCAATTTTCAAGGTACAGCCGAAGAACTATAAATTAAATTGATTACATAACTATAAAATAATTAGTCTAGTATTTCCAGACAACTTTTTAAAAGAACTTCCCTGCCACAGATCACTGTTTGAAAAGGAACTGGTCCCTATTAAGTCTGTCCAGTTTTGGACACTGTGCTTGAGTTTTTTCTTTTACTTTACATCCCCGTAGCTCCCCTCTACTTCCTTCCTCAAGGTGAGTTCGTTTCCTCCTTGGGCTTCAACTACCTCCTATATATAGGAGTTTCTAAATTTATGTCTCCTCCCCAGACGTCTCTTCCAATACATAGATTCAATGCCTCCATGCCTATTAGGTATGTCTTGGATGGGACTTTCCCACAACCAGACCTTGAAACAAAGGTTTGAGTGCAAGTATTTAATTTGGGAAGATGTCCCATAGGCCCTGATAGGGAAGTGAAGAAGTGATATAGGAATCAAGAGTTCATCATGAGGCAGATTTCCACTGGGGGCCACACTGAAGTTCACTCCTGATGGGGAGCTCTGGGAGACAGGACACAAGACACCTTAGAATTAACCTCCCCCAGAGGGATCCTCCAGAGGGCTGGGGAGCGGGGTCATTGATCCTTCAGCTCCATCTGTCATTGCCTGAAGGCTCCTTTTGCAGATGTTAAATGGTCACTCTTTCCTTCGGATGTCCCTCCCACAAGAAGGAGCAAAAGCCTTCAGGTGGAAAGTCACAGGTGTATGTACTGACAAGGTGAGGCCAAAGGGATATAGGTGAGGACAGGGCACTGCAGTGTCTGAGAGTGACATTTCTACCTGAGTGTACACAGATTCATCAAGTTCCACATATCCAACCCTAGCTCCCCAAACGTGTTTTTCGTCTGTATCCTGGGGAATGTGCTACAGTGTACTCCTTGATCCAGGCAGGAACCCCTCTCCATCTCCCTACTTCCTCTCATGGGTAAAATTCTATCAATTCCATCTATTCAAAGATCCTTACTCTGTCCACTTTTTTCTCTCACCACACTGGAAATCCATTATTTTCCCCACACTTTTCTGTATTAGCCTCTTGACTGTCTCTCTGCCTTGAGTCACACCAACCTGTAGTATTTCCTATAGCCAGAGTGAGGGTTCCAAACTGAAAATCTGACCATGTTCATTTTCTGCTTAAAGTCATTGATGATAGTTCAGGGTACTGCATGTGAGGCCCTTCATGGTTTTATATCATCCCATGTCACTATTCTCACCTCACCATATACTGTGTATGCCGCCCTGGGTCTTTGCATAGGCTCTACCTGGTCCTGGCTCATCACCATAGCTCAGGTGTCACCTCCTGAGGGTGTCCTTTTCTGACTCCTCACCTTCCCCATCCCAAGCTGTGCAGCTGCCCCAGATGTGGCCTTGCTTGCTCACATTTCTTAGCATACCACAGTGTTATTGCCTCCTTTGACTATCTCTTGAACTCAGCTGTTTAAGTTCTCTAAAGGTAGTGACTCTATATTCATCTCAAATTTTTAGCACCTAGCACAATACCTGTTCATAATAGGTGCTCAATAAATAGTTGCTGAATTAATTTGTCTATATGAGTCTCTTTAATCTTTAAAACAGTCCTATAAGATAGGTATTACTGGTTTTACAGGCAAAAATATTGAGGTCAGATAGACCAAACATCTTGCTCAAGATCACAAACCTAATAAATGATCAAATCAGGATTTCAACTCAAATCTGTCTCCCAAGTCCATATTCTTTCCATTAAATCATGTTAAGTTTTACCTTGTAATGCTCTAAACATTTCTTCTATTTCACTGTTTATGAAATTAAATTGCCTTAATCTTTTTATTTTTCTAGAAATAAATGTCTTTACAGGTGGCATCTAGAAATGCAATAAATATTTAGTCCCCAGGAATATGAGCCCTGCAAGGTTTGTACTACAAACCTTGTAGAGCTCGCTGAGAAGAGCCTATGATTGTGTAGTGGAATTTTTATGCTTTGGGTTAGATCATGGGAATGAATATCCATGGTTAGTTTGTGATGCGTCTAAGCTGTGGAATCTCAATAAGCATCCATCATTTTGACAGTCAAAAGGATATATATGAGGGCCTTGGGGCTGGGCAGGGTGAAGCAATTTGGAAATATAAGCAGTAAATTTTCATACATCACTGATTGTGACAGTGAAATGATTATCCATCAATTACAAAGCAGTTAAGTAGATATGTTTCTTGGTTTTTACTGCACTATTTATGTATCCGGGTCTCCTGGAAGAGCTGATCCTGTACCACAGTCCATGCTGGACAGCCTGCATCACTTTCAGTGCCTGTTGGAGACACAGAGAGGCTATTGGATTTAGGAACAAATAAAAGGCAAAAAGAAGAGATGATACTGAAAGAATGTTACTTTTCAAATAAATCATGTACCTGGGAAATTATAAGGAAAATATTTCCCCAAATAAAACCATATCAGTCTAACAAAAGGTTATTTTTTAGTGTTGCGTAACATTAAAAAAAATACCAATTTGCTTATATAAAAAAGTTATTAAGTTGTTTATAAATTCAAAGTTGCAAAGTACATTTCTTTACATCCTTATAAGTTCTGGGTCCATTGGATCCCTGATACAAAATATAAGAATTGGAAAATTCAAATAAGAATTCAGGGGAAGAATAAATGACAAAATAAATGTGAGACACTTAGTGTAGTATCTGGGATATAGTAAATAGTCAATAAATGTTTGCTATGATTATTATTCATATTATTATAAGAAATACAATTACTGAATGAGATCTTGTTCTTCTGTCATGCTGATATTAATCAGTGTTCGGCTATTAGCAATTTCACACACATACACAAACATACATACACACACACACACACTCCACTGACTCTTTCTATGAGGCTGAAATTAAAATTCGTGATTTATCAGATACGGTACCATCCTCAATGAACACAGCAGATACAACTGACAAGTAGAATATAGCAAAGACTATTCCTACACATATGGGCCTTCTTACAAGACTTGTTTCAGAGGTACTTGCTTGAAGTCATCCTTTAGTTTAAATCTTTGCATTAGTCTGATATCAACAAAATATCATAGGATCCTTTCTGTTAACCAACTTTGTCTGTGAAAAAAAAATTTTCATATTAAATTCATATTAAATTGGAGACTGAAGTGCTAACATTCCTGTGATTTCTCAAATACACATTGGAATTTAGGAGGTGATTAATTAATCTTTAGTCCTAATGGGCTGGACCTGTAGTTCAAATATTTAATTCTAAGTTCTAAGAATGAACAGTATCTCCCTGTTGAGCCAAAAAAGATAATTAATAGAAAATAAAGCAAGCAATAACACATACCTACCAGTTTTAAAACATATAGCTCAATATCTTAGTCAAATATATTGCCAAAGATCATGTTTTTTGGAGAAAAGAAAAACAAAACAATATTACATACCCCTAAATGTGTAAAGTCACAAGAGAATGTATCATTAGAGAATCTCTTTATCATATGGAAATACTGCTTGATGATATCTGCTCATTTCAAATTGGCCTGACAGATCATCTGAAAGTGTATGAAGAGGTTGTTGGCGAGACTGACCAGTTGGTTTTGCTTGTCAACTCATGACACAAGGGAGAGGCAATGAAGATAACCTATAGAGATTTTGTATAAGAGGTAGTTATATATTTGGTTTGATATGCACATCTTAGGCCTTCAAGCTTGCTCCCATATCAGTGCTGGAAAATCCTGCCCTTAAAAAAAAACCACTGGTGATTTTTTAAAAATTAGATGCAGTATTACTACTATTATTATTTTGGTACACACATCTACGAGTTTTGACACATACTTAGATTCAGGTAACCACTACTACAACAGGTTTATAGAACAATTCCATACACTCTCCAAAATTCCCTCTTGCTGCCCCTAACAGTCAAATCATCCCCTAACCCCAATGCCTTCTAAGAAAAGACATATAAATAAAATTATTCAGCATGTAACTTTTTGCGACTGGCTTGTTTCACTTAGAATAATGCTTTTGAGAGTCATTCACATGGTTGCATACATCATTTGTTTGTGCCTTTACAGTGTCGTATTCCATTGTATGGTTGTACCATACAATTTCAATAGATTTGTTAATCTATTCTCCAATTTAAGGGTATTTTAGTTGTTTCCAGCATTTAACTACATGTGTAGACATTCATGTACAGGTTTTTATGTAGACTTTTTTTTTTTTTTTTTTTTTTTTAGACCAAATAATGCTCCGTCACCCAGGCTGGAGTGCGGTGGTCTGTGGTGCAATCTTGGCTCATGACAACTTCCGCCTCCGGGTTAAAGCAATTCTCCTGCCTCAGCCTTCTGAATAGCTGGGATTATAGGTGCGTGCCACCACACCCGGCTAATTTTTGTATTTTTAGTAGAGCCAGGGCTTCACCATGTTGGCCAGACCAGTCTTGAACTCCTGACCTTAAGTGATCTGTCTGTCCTGGCCTCCCAAATGTTTTCATTTCTAAATAACTAAGTTATTTACCTTTGGGGCACTCTGGAAACTGCCAAACCATTTTCCAGAGTGATTGAACCATGTACTCCCACCAGCAGCATATGAGAGATCCAGTTCTGCCACGTCCCTGCACTTGGCATGACCAGTCTCTTTTGGTTTAGTCATTCTAATAGATGCCCTGTCTTCTAACCATGTTTCTGTCCTCTGTACCAGTAGGGACCACCAGTGGCAACTTTCCACCCAAATTTTTCCATCAAGAAATCTTGGAACACATTCTCCAATTTATACCATTAGCCTTATTTCAATCCAAAATAGTGTGTGGTGGCATGAGATACTCCTGAAGACTATCAAGCACTGTAAAATCATTATCTTCTTCATCTGAAGACATCCAGAACAAGCCCTGCTACTGTGTAAATGAGCTTTAATTTTTGTTTACCATGAGTCAGCCTGAAAAATGTCAAAGAACACTCAATAAAACTTTCCATGTCCTTTAATCTTATCTTCATTATCACTTGTGATGAAGCAAGAGCATGGTTCCTTCTAGCAATCTTGCATTCAATAAATACTTACTGAGTTCCCTTTGTGCCAGGAACTTTTGTAGATGCTGGGGATACAGAAATGAACAAAGCAGACATAAATGCTTGCCTTTACAATCCTAAAAATTTGGGGGTGAATCAGGCAATAGAAAATAAATAATTGAAATAGGTAATATTTTAAATGCAAAATGTTATAAACAATAAAGCAGGGAGGTTACAACCTTAAATAGTGGGTACAGGGAAAGCTTCAGTGAGAAGGTGATGCTTGAGTAAAAGTTGATGGCAAATCCTGAAGAAACCTCTGTAACTGTGTTGCAGGCAGAGGAAACAAGTGTACAGGCTTTGATGCAGGACCGTCTATGTCATGAGTGAAGAGCAGTAAAGCACCAGGGTGGCTGGTGGAGAGGGCGAATAAGAACATGGTATAAGATGAGGTTAGGACTATATTGTGTAGGACCTTATAAGCCACTTTAATGATTTTGGGTTTTGTTCTAGACAGGAAACCATTGGAAGGCCTTGAGAAGAGAAGTGATGTGATAGGACTTACTCTGTCTTCTATGCAGTGCATAGACCTGGGGTCAAGGGTAGATTCAGAAAGACTAGTTTAGAGACTATTATGGTAATTCAAGCAAGAGATAATGGTGACTTGAATCAGACTGGTACCCAATGGAAACATGAATCCAGCCAAGCTGAATAAGTACCTTTTATGTGAACATTCTGATAATATATTGGATGCTATGGTTGTTTTTAAGACTTATTTTCCACATGCTGGAATATTACCAATGTTTGGATTTCATCAAACACAAAAGGTTGTGCTTGAGGAATCTATATCATGCATGCTGAAATTCTTAGTGAAAGAAGCTATGTCATTAATAGAATTTTGAATTCACATACTCTGGAAAATGTGACATCTATAGCTTATAACTGAGGAAGAAACCTAAAATATAGTGCCTCAGGTCTCAGATGACACAATTCATCACCATTACTGAGGACGTTTCTCCTAACATTTTGTAGTCTATAATGTAAATATTCATAGGTTCCATGGCCATTCACAGCAGACTAATGAAACAACCAAATGAAGCCATCTCCAGGTTTTCTTCTGTTTTGTGCATGGCTATTCCATCAAAGAATTGCTATATTATGAGCCCCTTTCAGAAACTACAAAGGCCTCTGACATGTTCAAATGATGAAAATTGTCTTTGCCAAGCCAAACATCATTAGAAGAAAAAAAACAAAAACAAAAACAAAAAACCTTGGTGTTCTTTACTCAGATGGCAGCACTGTGATGCTTGATCACACATCTGAGTTTTGCTATTTTGGTCAATAAAGAAACTCCTTGTTTTCACATCAGCAAGCACTGGTGTTAGTTCCTGCCAGCAGGCTTGAAAGACTTGATAAGGTCAAGCAAGTCACATGATCATGGGACGGGGGTCCTTCCCTTTTAGGTAGCCAAAGCATATCGCAGCGTTTTCTTCTATGCTGTTATGAGAAAGATCAAAGACTTTAAGACTTTCACTATTTCTTCTACCGCTATCTACTAAGAACTTCAAAGAAGAATCAGGAGTATGGGAGGAACATGGAAGTGGACAAGGAGTGTGACCATTGAAGCACAGCATCATAGGCAGGCCTGGATAATATCCAGCTGCCCACAAGAAGCTGATGGAGCAGAGTATTCCCTGACTCCTCCAAGGAAAGGAGACTCCCTTTCATAGTCTGCTAAGTAATGGGTGCCTTCCCAGGCACTGGTGTTACTGCTTGACCAAGGAACCCTCAAGTGGCCCTTATGCAGCCATGACAGAGGGTTCATCTCTTGCCTTCTAGGTCACTTCTCACAATGTCCCTCCAGCACCTGACCCTATACCTGCCGGTTATTCCTTGGTTATATTAGTAATACAACAAAGAGTAATGTTAAAAGCTAATGATTAATAATGTTTATACTAATGATTAATAATATCCATAATCATCTCTATATCTAAAAAAAAAAAAGAAATCTTGTCCAAGGTCACAAGCATCACCTTCTCTTCAGAACCACTTTTATAAGAAGTTTCATTAAGAAGTGGGAACAGAATGTGAGGTGTTTCTCCTTGCATAGAAAATCTCTAATTTTCTACCAAATGTCTTGAAACATGTAACTGCATTTCTGCATTTCAGGCAGCAGCTTCAGTTAAGAAAAAAGTTCCCTTGAGTAATAGTTTGATAGACATGCCTTCATGCATTGACTTATTTAACAGATGTTTTAAGTCCATGGTATTCAAAATTAGGGCATACAACAATTTTTCAAGGAATGTGAGGGCATGTTGGAATTTAATGGATAAAAATTCTTAAAATTTCAGCTTCGTGTTAAACTTTTCTCTAGAAGTAATCTGCCTGAGAATGCATTTCAGATTATTTCTCCTTTTTCACTTATTCTTTCATTATTGCTTTTGTCCACTGAAAAGAAGATAAAGCTCTCGTCCACTCAAAATTTAATATGCTGCATTTCCCAAAGTGCAAAACCTCTAAGATATAAAATATGATGATGATTTTGAGAAAGGTACTAATTCTAATAACCAGGAAACAAATTATTTTGCAAGTCAGATAGTTTTCAATTATTAGTTTTTAATAAAGTTGAAGAGGACCTAATCAACTCTCAGTTGCTAGATCATTAAATATACTGTTTGATGACAGACAATGACTTTAACAGGATAACTTGGAAGGATTTTAGAGACTTGAGCAACATTACTACTGTTCAATCTCATCTACATATGTATATAAATAAGTTTTCTTGGGCTTACTAAAAATGATAAATAAGAATAGAATAGATGGAAAAACCCTCTCTCATTTTAAGAGGTAATACTCATTCAAAGATAGATGAACTAACAGAAAAATGATGTGATTTATTGCATTAAATGATGCAATTCCAATAAAAATAATTTTATCTCTAATAATTATCTATCAAAATTTGTAGTGAATTTATATTGTTTCAAGAATCAATTTTATGTACTACCTATAATTATGATTATTAAAACTAGAAGAATTTTAAATACTGAAAGCTTATAGCCATAAGAAATAAATTCTAAAAATGCATTCACATTTTATATAGATAAATAAAATTGAGTAATCAATAAAAGACTTTTAAAATAAAAATGACAATAAATTCAGATAGAATTCTATAAAGTAAAATGTCAAGTTTGTCACCTGTTCACTTCACTCATATGTCCAACTTTATTCTAAGTCATTCAGCATTTTTATCAGTTATTTTCACCTCTCTCTTGGAAAATTCCAGCCTCTGGGCCATCCTGGAGTCTGTTTCTATTGATTGTTTCCTGTCTTGGTCATGAGTCACTTTTTTTTGCTTTTCTGTGTGCATTATAATTTTGGGGGAGGGGAGAATGTTTTGTGTAAGAGATCAGTAGAAACTGAAGAAAATAAAATTTCTTCCAAAAAGTAAAACATTCCTTTTTCTAGAGTGAGAACCTAGTCAATCTGAACCATATTTGAATACTCAGGGCTTTTTTGCACTGGTAGTTTTACTTGGTTCACCACTGTTTTCAAATATTTTGAGGATATGATCAACTTTTCTTTCAACAGAGCCTGGTATCAGAGCATTGGAAAGATTCCAGAAACTTTCCTGAGTTTTAGAGTTCAGCTGCCAAATTTTGGAACTGTGGGTGATATCTGCCCGCTTACGGCCCAGCTGGCGTGATTTTGAGTCCCTGGAGTGTTTTCTTTGCTATCTCACCCGCCCCTTGCTTTCTGCACTTGGGGTGACATCTTTCAACCTAATGGTCCCTTTCCTAGCTTTTGAAGTGCTGCTGCCTTACTGCCCTATGCTCTCTGAGGACCTGGAATGTCCTGGAAGGGTTTCTCTTAGCAGTTGAAATCTTAGCGTGCCTCTCTCAACTATCCTGCTGTGTGCCCCCCAACACTCCTCACCTTTTGAAGGGCATTTGACTTTGGGCGAATACCTTAAAGAAAAACTCTCTCTCAGCTTTTCTTCTCTGGTTCCCTTCCTTTGGGCAAATTACCCCTCATACTGTGACCTACGTAAGACCTGTGAGTGAAAGTTGGCAGGTAGATGCGTGGTCACAGGGTCATGGGATTCCTGGGGATGCCATCCATCAAGCCAGCTCACACAGGGCTGTTCAATAGTTGTTAAGTGTTTGGCTAGCTTCTTTCTATCCCCATCTGTGGGAGCAGCCATAGATTGTTCCTCTTCCCTGAAGGGTTTGCCACTTTCTGGAGTTTTGTTTACCTAGACATCTTTATAACTGATCTGGCTTTTTTGTAGCCTATTTTATTATCTATTTATTTATTTTAACATTTTGCTTGTTAGGGTGGGAGTGATGATCTTTTGCTACTTTCTGCATCCAAACTAAAAGTTCTGTTCAAATATGTATTAAAACTGATGACTGCAGTTATCAAATTATTTGGCATTTAGATTGCATTAGTTTCACCTAAAAATGATATTTCGATTTGCTTTAAAAATATTTATAAAAACACTATGTCAAGAATTATATGCCTCAGAACTATTTAAGCTTATGATGAAAAATTTTAGATGTCAACTTAAAAATATGTAAGGGAATATATAGTTCTTCATTATTCTATTGGGAGTACATGTCTGAGCTCAGGAATAATAGTAAAGGTAATCTTTTTATTCTTTCTTGATTAGGGCAGTGTGGGTGACTGGCTTTGCTTTGCTTCAGGCTGTGGGTCTTCTGGGCTCAGCTCCAATCCCCTTTCTGCAGGCTGGAGTGGAACAGGGGGTTCAAGACCTTGTCAGCTTCTCACTAGACAGAAATTGCAGGAGTTTAGAGTAATCTAGAACTCTTTCAAAACAGATCTTAGAAGCTAACACATTAATTTTGTAATTTTTATCTTAAAGATGTATAATTTTCAATATTCCTGATTTAGATAAAGCTGAGTTTCAATGTCTAACTCAAATATAATCCATTTTAGAATTCAGAATTGCTCCTGGGAAAAAGAAATTGTTACAGCAAATTTTGCTTTACTAAGTCAGCAGTATGAAATATTCTGATCCAAAATAAACACTGTCTGACATATAGTGCAGGAAATATCTATACATTTCTAGTATATCACCTATAATACAATATTTACTCAGTTTTCTTTTTTTAAAACCAAAGTTTTTAGTACATAACATTTAATGCAACCAAACTTTAAAGGTTATAAAACCTCCTTTTATTACTCAAAGAAGAAAGGTGATAACTTTTAGAAAGGTTGCTGACTTTGCCATTTGATAACGAACAGCAATTTAGCAGAATTATTTGAAAGTAAATTTTGGCTATATTGTTTATTGTTTTTTTAGAATGCTTCACATGGTGCCAAATGACTAGACAGTCCACAGTAGAAAAAGTTATTACTTTTTTTAGTCTTTATTAATTCAAGACATAATTGTTTGGGATGAAAATAGAATAAAATTTTTCTTTTTTTTAATACCAGTTGTTTATAAAGTAAATTAGTTATGTAACCATATTTAATGGAGAACTAAAAACAACTTAAATGAAATAGTTTTTAATCCTCAAACACTTTAGAGGTAAGCAGACAAACAATTAGAATGCCTAACTATAAATGTCTTATTTTTTTCAGTAAAGCAAGTTATTCTATGCCAACCCCTGTGCCAGGCCCTTTATGAGATCTCTTATTTGACCCTCATAACACCCTATAAAATAGGCTTCCTTTTATCTACATTCTGGAGATGAGAAGGCTGAGTTTAGAGGGGTCAGGCAACTTGTCTAAGACATAATTAGTAAGTTGCATAGCAAGGGTTTAAACTCAGACCTAATTTCAAGGTACTTAACCATACTTCTTCCCCAGTGTATTTTATGTATTGAGTAGTCACATTCTAAGACACCTAGTATTAAATGTTGTTCTTGACATACATACATTTTAATTAGTTATTTTTGCAATGCCATATAACAAAACACTCCAAAACTCAATGCTTTCAACAATCAGCTTCTATTTTTCTTGATCATAGGAGTGTGGGAAAGCCAGAGAGACCCTGTTTCAAGTTGCTGGTCAGCTGGGCTTGGTTTCAGGCTTAGAACTGGGTTCACATCTGTTCTATGTGTCACCATGTTCTTCTTGTCACCAACATCTCCCTAAGGCATGTTCTTCTGATGGCAGATCACAAGAGGGCAAGCGGACAATCCAACCCATGCAGTCTTGTTTAATATTCTTTGTATCACAGTCCATTAACCGAAGGAAATCACAGGACCAAGTCCCAAGTCACTGGGGCAGGGAAGTATATGTCAACTGGGAGAGAAACAAGGGAGAATGAAGAGAATATTTCTAACACAAATTCAATCTATCACATATTACTTGGACAATGCCCTAGAATGAATGTGTTCTTTGTTATCAATATTGCACATGCTTAATCTGCACAATGTCAGTGTGTATACATGTCTCAGATCTATCTAGAAACAGGCATATTATAAATTGTCAAGTAGTGTTTCTGTTTTTATGGATAATATTTGAATGTTGATAGTAATTTTTAAATTAAAAAAAGAGTTTCTATTATTTGGAGGAGTAACTCTAATAAGGCTTAAAATCATTTTAAAACAAGATAAGTTACTTAGTAACAAACATACGAAATTATAAAAATTAAATTGTATTGGCTAGGCACAGTGGCTCATGCCTGTAATCCTAGCACTTGGGAGGCCAAGGCCGGCAGATCACTTGAGGTTGGGAGTTCGAGACCAGCCTGACCAACATGGAGAAACCCTGTCTCTACTAAAAATACAAAATTAGCCAGGCATGATGGTGCATGCCTGCAATCCCAGCTACTTGGAAGGCTGAGGCAGAAGAATCGCTTGAACCCAGTGGGGCAGAGGTTGCGGTGAGCTGAGATTGTGCTATTGTACTCCAGCCTGGGTGACAAGAGCGAAACTCCATCTCAAAAAAAAAAAAAAAAAAAAGAAAGAAAGAAAGAAATTAAGTTGTATCTTGGTTTCTGGTTTCTAATACCATTCCCCAATAAAGGAGAAAAGTATGAAAACAGTAGAGAAACCTGACAAACACTACCTCAACTAGTTGATCAAAGTTAATATAAACAGCGATGAGTCATATTGGGGGTATTTACTCTTAACATGATGAGACAAAGTGGCATTTCATGTCTGTTGATCTTTCTTCCCAAACACACAATCCCAGTCTAATCATGAGATAAACATCAGACACATATCAATTGAGGGACATTTGACAAAATACCTGACTAGCACTTTTCAAATCTGTCAAGGTCCTCAATAGCAAGGAAAGTCTAAGAAACTATCACAGCCAAGAGGAGCCTAAATTAACATGGTAACTAAATGTAAACTGGTATCTTGGATGGAATTCTGGAATAGAAAAAGTCCATTAACTAAAAGCTAAGAACATCTGAATGAAGTATATACTATAGCTAATAGGAATGTGTCCTTACTGGTTTGTAAACTGTGACAAACATATCATACTAATATTAAGATGTTAACAGTAGGGAAACTGGGTATGGGAGTTATGGGAACTCTGTCTTTACAATTCTTCTGTAAATATAGAACTATTCTAAAATAAAAGTTTTACTTAAGAAAAATGCTGGCCGGGCATAGTGGCACACGCCTGTAATCCCAGCACTTTGGGAGGCTGAGGTGGGTTCAAGACCAGCCTGGCCAAGATGGTGAAACCCCATCTCTACTAAAAATTCAAAAATTAGCTGGGCATGGTGGTGGATGCCGGTAATCTCAGCTACTGGGGAGGCTGAGGCAGAGAATTGCTTGAACCTGGGAGGCAGAGGTTGCAGTGAGCCAAGATCGTGCCACTGCACTCCAGCCTGGGCAACAGAGCGAGACTGTCTCAAAAAACAAAAAGAAAAAAGAAAGTGCTAAATTGCAGTGACATAAAGAAATTAAAAGCCAAAGCCAAATACTAGGAAAAAAAATTTTTAAGAAAGAAAATTGCATTGATAGTAAATATTTGTGGCACTTGGGGAAACCAATCAATGCTAAAAATGATATGACTGTTGTTATCTAAGTCTCATTGTGATCATTAATATTTGACCTTTAAACATTCAGAGCTGGGCGTCCTGAGGGAATTGCCCTAGGACTCTGCAAGGCAGAGCCAGGAAGGTTCAAATGTTAGTCTTAATGGAAGAGAAGCTCAGTCTTTTTTGACAGCAGTGTCTCTCTCTCTCTCTCTCTCTCTCTCTCTCTCACTCACACCCTCACGCGCATTTGTGAGGTACCAACCATCCTCACTGTGGTTTCTGTTCTCTCCTATTGCTTCTGAGTCCTTATATCTCACCCTCACCTACTTCATTCTCCCTGATGGCACTTCTGGCAAAAGACATCTGTGTGTATTACTTTGTGCTTCTCAGACAGGAGTGAAGACAGGGAAGGGCTAAGAGGAGGGTCTGGGCCTGAGGATGTGTCTTGGAACATCCCAAGGTCACTAAGAAAAAGTTGGCTAAGAACATGTGACAACTGCTCCAAAATCATTGATAGTATGGAATGAATGAAAAACTCTATTGGCTAGGCATGTTTGCTCATGCCTGTAATCCCAGCACTTTGGGAGGCTGAAGGGGGCATATCACTCGAGGTCAGGAGTTCGAGACCAGCCTGGACAACAGAGGGAAACCCTGTGCCTACTAAAAATAGAAAAATTAGCTGGGCATAGTGGCATGCACCTGTAGTCCCAGCTACTCGGGAGGCTGAGGCAGAAGAATTGCGTGAACCTGGGAGAGGAGGTTGTGTCAAGATTGTGCCACTGCACTCCACCCTGGGCAAGAGAATGAGACTCTGTCTCAGAAAAATAAAGAGAAAAAAGAATAAAGAAAAACTCCATTATTTGCATCAGAAACAATGAGGAACAAACACCCTTTCAGGTTTTTTTTTTCTTCTTTAAAAAAAAAAAAAGCAATACAACATTCAATGAAAGATTTGGTAGGATTTTGCTACAGCCAAAACGGCTCCCAGTAGCAATCCTCCCTTTCTCTGTCCTATATTTTACTGTTTCTCTTGAGAGAAATCATGACATCCCATTTCTGGTTCATATGGTTTAGGAAAAAAATGAAAGCATATTGTCAGTCATATAATTGATATACAGTGCTGCTTGACATGCCTATTTTTAATTAAAACACATTTTAATTAAAAAAAGAGAGCAGTTTTAAGAAGAGAAGCTTTCTGCCAGATGGTGATTCCTAATTTACCTCAAATGTGTTGGGAGCCACATGATTCATTTTGGATTAGCCTGACTTAGTGCATCATAGAGAATAATAATTTTATTATGAAAAATAATTACCCACAGCACCCCTTAAGGTGAGGGAAGTAGGTGTGTGGGGGTGTGGTCAGTGGCGTTAGTGGGTGTGTCTTACAGATATTCAGCGGGGAATTCTAATGGCATAAACAAGACTTTTTTGTAAAACTTTAATGCATGTACTCTCAAAAAAGAAATAGACCAGTGCTTCCTCGTTAATGAATAAAATCTGGGGGATATCAGTTTCAGGTTTGCAAATGCAAAATGACATTTGAGTGCCAGGCGTCAGGGCCAAGAAATACTGCCAGAAAAGAGTCCACTCATAGTGGCAGTCATGACTTCCAATGAATCTGAGTGGTACGAATTACACTGTGGCTCCCTTATTTTTTTTCTGCAGCTTCACATCTCACTGGCTTCATGACCAGACCTGAATTTCTCACAAACTCTGTCCTCCACAAATACATATGCCTCATATATTCCACATCTATAGATGATAGTAAGTGTGCATTGTACCATACCATAGTACTATAGGAACTACACCGGTAAGTATGGTTCTACATTTATAGACCACAGCAGGAGAAAACAAGGTGCACCAGAGAGTAGCAGTTGTTCAGAAGAGTTTCTCCTTGTTCAGCAGAGTGAAAACTGACACTGAAGTATTCCAGATCATAATCTCAGCATGTATTTAAACCCAACTTTAATTATCCAAGTCTTACATTTCAGAGAAAAAAGCAAACTAGTATTCCCTGGATGTGTGACTTGGGTGAACTACTTAACCTCTATGAGTTAATTTGTCCAACTGTGGAAAGAAATGATAATACCTGTCTACCACACTAGTTGTAAGGAATGAATGAAATAAGGGCTACTAAAGCATTTTGTAATGGTCAGAATGTAAAATATTAATAGTGAATTCAGAAACTTTTTTTTAGTTCTACTGGATTTGAACATTCTACAGTCTGAATAAAAGACAGTGGCATTGATGTTTTAAAATATCTTTTCTGAAACTCAGGAGAGATGAGGCAAAAGAGAAAATATTCCAGGTTTTTTTGACCTCTAATGAGCCAAGGTAGTTATTTTTAATCAAGCTTTGGGGTCTATAATTTTAATCATTTACTAGAAGCTCACAATTTCCTTTTTTTGGTCCAGATTCGATTCCTGAGTTATGACTGGTGTTAAAATATCCCTACAAAGGAGAGAAGGCATTGTCAAGAACAATCATGCCTTTCAAAAAAAGATGTCATTTTATTCACAATCCTGGTGTGAAATATATCCCAATTTGAAAAGAGGGAATTATTCAACGGATTCAGTGAGAAGATTATGCTTTATGGTGTCTTTTAAGAATGTTTCACTGTTTAAACACTGAGTTTCTGACCACAAGTTTATGACAGGCTTAGCATACAATATTCATTTTTAGAAGTTTTTGTAATGTAGTGAAATGAAATTGATTTGACAAGTTGTAAAAACTTAACAAATTTTAGATGCAATGTTCTTTAATAATAATAAAACTTTAATCCTCTTGTAACTCAAACTTATTTGTGACAGTCACCTTGTATTTTTCATTCAGTATTGAATGTAGCAAAGATACCACATACCTGCCATCAGAGAATTTATCAATGATGGAAATTAAAGTGTGGAAGTGTAGTAAGAAAGTTAAGTATCTTTACAAGTCAGATATTTGACAGATGTCATATAAATCTTGAGGTTAGTTAATGTTAATCTTACCAAACACAGTTTTACTTCTAAATATTAAAGCATATTTACACAAAGAGTATAAAGACATGGCTCATTACTTTACCAAAATGCAGTTGATATGACACTGCTGTAATTTATCTATCTAACTCCTACTTTTTATATTAGTTTACTTTGCATCGGCATGATTTCTAAAGTGTTTAGATCTTTTAAATTTGCATTTCAAAGTAGCTATAAAATATGTATTCCATTGCAAAACATTAGCATAAAGTGATTCGATATTATATATTCTGTTGGAAATGCCAGGAAGAATTCCACAACTATTGCATTTCCATCTGGCAGCATCTTCCTACACTGAATATTTGCATAAATATTTCAGCAATAAAATAAAATTATGAAACATAAACTCTTTAGGTTATATTCCAAATTGATAACCTCTTCAAAATTTAATAAGCAAAGGAACTATGCAATTGCAAGGAAATTACTATAGTGCTTTCCACCTATTTTGAACTGTCCTGGGGAAATAGTTCTTTCTTCAATACATATTTTACTCATATCTTACTGTTTATGTCCATAAGGAATGAGTATTCAGTGGTTGAAAAAATGAATTTCTACTCAATATAGGTATGAATGTTTAAGTAGTCTGGCTGAGTTTTCCAGAACATTATTCAGCTTGAATGAAAGAGCTATGTGCTGAGTTAATGACAGGTGACTGTCATAGAATCGGGATATTATAGAGCAAGAATCTTCATTTTATTTAAATGAATGCCATCTTTTTTAGTGCAAAGATAACATTCATCCTCAGAGCTACAATTTTCAAGATTGGTCATGATTGGTGTGCTAACCAAATTTCCAGAAGCCCATTGACTTTTTTACCAGTGATATGAGACAGCACCTTTATTTTCACCCATGTCATACAAGGGATGTTCATAGTTTCACTTGTATGTGAGGATAGATATTAGAGAGGTACTTTATATGCTACTTTATTTAATAGCTAACTCTGCAAATATTATTATACATTAATAAGTAGCTTAGAGTTCCACAATGGAGTTAGAACAGGATTTGAATTTGGCTCTGCCTCTTATTAATTCTGTGTGCAATTTTCTTAAAACCGTTTTAATCCATTTACATATCTTAGAAGAGTGGTAGCAATCATGACAATCATTATTCTCTGAATTGAGGGAGAAAATGTATGTCAAAAACTCACCCCACTGCCTAACATAGGTAAAGTTTCAGAAAACATAAGGTGTTCCTACTAAAATCTGTTCTTATTTTTATTATCATTGTGATTACTAATCTGCCCAAACTTTACTAAATAACTTCTATCAAGTACAGTTCTTATGTGTGACATGATAGAGAAAGTGACAACCTGGAAGTCAGAGCACCTGGATTGTGTCTCAGGTTCATCACGTCTAGGGTTTTCGGGTCAAGGTTTGCATCTCTGAACCTCATGTTCCTTATGTTTAAATAGAGGATTAAGCTTAAAAATAATAGTCAAAATTCCTTCCAGTTTGAACTTTCTAGAAAATGAATTCTTCCATAGCTGCACAGTGATGTTGGAAGCTTAAACTTCTAAGCTCTACCAAAACATTTTAGCCACCTTACCTTTTCAACTCTGTGAGGTGGGTCAGTATTTGGTGAGCACTGGTTCTATCTCTGTCATTGTATAAATAATTCTATGAAATAGGGCTTAGCTCTCAAGGTGTAAGGAGATTTTCAGATTGCTGAAAATCCACAGGAATGCTGGGTACATTTCATGGTGGCTCAATAGCTGATATTAAGCACTTTGTGTTTAGCTCCTAGATTTTTTACACATATTATTGTATTTAATATCATCTGACTTTAGTTTCACAATAACTCTGCAGTTAGAAAACTGGAACTCAGAGAAACAAGAAAGTGGGAAAGTTGAGTTAAAAACCCAGCTCCTTTTGACCTCAAAACCCACATTCATTCCATCACTGTACAGTATCTCATATGGCATAGGCTTAATTCTTGGTTATTTAAATGAATTTTTGAACATTTTGGTGAAAATTTTTATGCAAAAAATAAGAGATTGTATAGTAAAAAAGGGTTTGTGTTGTAAATATGCCAAAATTTGAAGTTGAGGCTATTCAACATGGCAGGCTGAAAATCATCAGAAAATCTTTTGATTTTTTTCCTCGGTTTTAATTAGAAATGATGATGATAAAATAGGAATTGGAGTAAACTGGTATTTTCCTTTCAATGAACTTTATATTTTTAATACTTATTTTCAAAAACGGATAGTAAGGCTACCTGATGCTTTTTTAAAATAAATTTTATTGTGTATATTTAAGGTATACAAAATGATGTTATAAGATACAAATATATAGCAAAATGGTTACTATAGAGGAACAAATTAAAGTATCCATCATCTTACATAGTTACTCATTTTTTCCCCTGGTGGCAAGAGCAGCAATAATATACCCATTTAGCAAAAATCCTGAATACAATGCACTATTATTAACTATAGCCCTCCTGTAGTACATTGCATCTTTTGACTTATTCATCCTGATGTTTTTAAGCTGGAATCTGTTGGGAAAAAATTGATGAATACTTCTAAGAATTTTTCATTAAAAAAAAATCTGTAAACTGTACTACTCTCAATAGAGATTAAATTACCTAATATAAATATATAAAAATTTAAAAAATATATCTGCACACTATTTTGAAATTCATTCTCTGGGTAAGAAAAACATCATGTCAGCGCTTTAGAGACCCAAGATTCTCAGAAAACCAATGGAGGAACTGATGTATCAATTTTTGCCTTGAACAGTTCCTGACACCTTCATGCTCTTACTGTTCTGTAGAGCTGAGGATATACAGATTTGTGATGGTTATGCTTTCCATTTGCCTATGGTTTCCCAGGCAACATTGCAGTGTCCCAGTATATCAGCTGTGCAGGTACGAATATGCCTGTTTTGCAGATGAGGAAGTCAGTGTTCAGAGAGGTGAAGTGACTTATTCAAATTCTTGGGGCTGGAATCAGACTCAGGTCTCTCAAAGTCAACTCCAATCATTTTCCAATACCTCCCACTTATTCTTACAATAATCCAACACATAATTACTTCTGTTTCTGTGTTTTCAATGAGTTGGGGGAAAATGGTCAACATTGCGTGTCCTTAATAGCACAGTCGCCACATAGTAACTGCAGGATTTTTTAGTGCTACCAGTCTTTTTGTTTTAATATTTCTATTTAAAATTTTTATCTTATTTTAAAAATTTTATTTTAGTGCTGCTTTTGTAGGAATCAATGCATTCCATGGCATACACTAGTAAGTACAAGATCAAATTGCAAGATAAGTTCTTGCATCAATTTTGTTTTAATATTTCTCACTGGGTTAGTCCTAGTTTATGGTACAGTGAGTGCACAGCAAGATGGGTAGATAAATCATAGACCATAGGAGCTGGAGGAACCTTAGTTTGTCAAATCCCTTGCCATAAAAAAGTAGGAAACTGAGACCTCAGATATGAAGGAAGAGGTGACAGGTTACACAGCTTGTCTACAGTGAGGCAAGAACTCATTCGTTATCCCTAACAGTGTGGAAAATACAGATCACCACCAGTATATTGGACAATTTGGGATGCTACTAAGATGATAATTTTTTTAATGTACTGGTATATTTATGCATTTTTTAAAATTCTTACTGTAGAAAAACACATGGAAGAATAAAAGATGTTTTTCATGGTTGGCCAAACCCTGCTTCATCTGGGTTTCGGCAGCCCCGTTGCTTATGGGGTCATTATGGGACCTTTTGCTTCAGCACTGGGGTGTGGAGCTGTAGCAGGCATCATGATGATCACACCTCTAATATGTTTTGGGGCATACTCAGGAGTCCCAGGTTCTTACAGCTCCTTATCTGCTCCATTTCCCACCATGCTCACAGGTTTCATTCAGCTCCTTAAATATACCAAGTGTTCTCTTGCCCCAGGCCCTCTGCATATGAGATTTTCACTGCCCGTAATCCTCTTACATAGGTAGGTTCTTCTCTTTTAACTTCTTATTTTGACATAATTGTAGATTCACATGCAGCTGTAAGAAATAAGTGATAGAGAAATCTTGCATATCCTTTACCTAATTTCCTTCAGTGGTAACATCTTGCATAACTATAGCACAAAATCACAACCAGGAAACTGACAGCAGTATAATCCATCAACTTTCATCGGATTTCACCAATTTTACAAACTCTGTATGTGTGCGTGATGCAATTTTATCATGTAGACTTGTATAACCACCACAGTAAAAGTACAGAACCATTCCATGACAAGGTTTTCTCATGCTACTCTTTGTAGTTATAGTCACGTCCCCGCTTTTCTCCCTCCCAAAAGCCTGGAACCACAAATCTTTTCCCTATTTCTATAATTTTGTTAGGAGATGAATATTGTAATAGCTTTTTTTTTT
>NW_012107698.1:124590-129967 GCF_000951045.1 Mandrillus leucophaeus | reverse complement strand
GCATAAAATAAAACCTGCTTGTTCTTGAGGAATTTGTACAAGTCTACAAAACTTACTTGTCTGTCATATACAAAAATAAATAAATAAATAAGAATCAGGGCTAAAAATACATGACTCTTAGGTCTAATATATTATTGTTTGTTTCATTCATCCTGTAAGTGTGATACTAAAGAAAATACAATTTTTAAAAAGAGCCTAAGTACAGGTATTTTAAAATTTACTTTGCCAAGGTAGCTCTTGTAGTAGTAATAAGAATAAATTTTTCAACCCAGATGTATTTATTAATATTTATCTTCTGTCTGGTAAACTAGAATGGAAAATCCAAAGTAAGTTTTGTTCCTATTGAAATGCAACATCAGTTCCATCAAACACCACCTTCTATCCTATTGTAAACAAATTAGGATTCAATAATTCTTTGTTAGCTACTTCATTTATTTAATTTAGGATAAATTTTACTAGTTTAACAGTGAATTCAAAAGTTACAAATTGTTTCATTTCCTAGTGAAGTGCAAATTGCATTTCATGAAAACTAACTGTTACCACTAGAGTTATTTTAAATTTTTGTTTTCATTTCCCATGAAGTTCTAAACAATAACAACAAAATTGAATGAAAAATTGTTACTCACTGACTTATAAGACTAAAAACAAATCTGTTATCTCAGCTAGATTCACTCCATAATTTCATTACATTCTAAGAAATAAATTTAGTCAGCTTTTACTGAAAATGCACAATGGAAATGGCTTGTGCTAGACTTAGTGTAATCTTTAACACAAGTTATTCTAATTCTGGCTCTTAATATAAAAGAACAATTTCGTGTTTGAGAATCTTACTGCATCTTAATTAGAAACATCATGATACTATATATCTAGAAGCTATATCTGTAATATTTATCACTGCATTAATTCATAGGAATTTCCCCCTGAATATTATGAAGAGAGGCAGTGCATATTCTTTTAGAAAAATGTGTCTGAAGTTTCTCAATGGTTATTTTGGGAAAGAAGAAAGCTTCATTTCATGCTCTAAATTTTATAAACTAGATTTCTATAACATTCTTCTTATTGGGATTTTGAAGAATGCAGAGTGATTATTCTCCTGAGGAAAGAGTATGGGTGAAAATGGCTAGTTGGAGATTTAAAATTACATCGAAGAAGAACTGATGATGCCTGAGTAACTCTTATTTCCAAATCTGACAGGCAGGAAAAGGAGAGAAACTACACTAAGAGAACTAGGAGGGTTAGCATTTTTTAAACTTTATGCGTGGTAAGTATAATAGCTACTTATAAGAAAGAAACATAGCATTTATTTCACATAGAGGACTAGATCTATGTTAGACAGAAAAATGCAAATAACACTGTATTTTGATTCTTCATGGCAGTATTAAAAGAACCCAGAAAGCAATGATTATATTGGAAAGATTTCTTGCCTTTTCCATCCTGTTAAGACCCTAAATGTACACATATTGACAAGTCTGAATCCATTGCCTCCCACAGATGTACTAAACTTTTGCCTGTATTTATTGACAAAGCATTTTCCAGGGTGGTTAGATTTGCCACAGTTGTACTCAGCTTATAGGTAAAGAGACTCTGAGCCACATCAACAGCCCTCTGGAGTTGTCATACCTTGCAGACATTACAACAATTCAGGCTGGATAGGACAGCTAGATGCTTCTTTTACATACACAGGCACACATGAACACACACATACAAACCTCCCTCCCCCTACACCACCAAATATACCAAAAAAGAGTTTAAAGAAACTGAGAAAAACTTCCAAAAGGATAAAAGGTACCTAATAATTTACTCCCTGAAAGTCTCTTGGAGGGCATAAATCAATGATGCTCATCCCAATCCAGCATCTCTCTTGTGCTGAATCCCCCCCAACGCTATTACTGTGTCAGAGCAAAAACAAGGAAATGACTAGATCAAAACAGCCGGGGCTGAGGGCATTTATCTAAATATTTAGTGCACAAGAAGGTGACATCATATAAGATCAGATAGCTATATGTACTCAGAAATCTGAAAATTGATTTCTTCAGATGCATAAAATAGAAACTTGATAAGCATCTATTGTGGTTCTGGTACTATGTATTTATCCTGGATTCAAAATTATATTCAGTTTCTTGGAGAAAGAGTTTCTTCCTTTAATAATATTGATTCCTCCTGGCCCCTCCTGTCTTTACCCCTTCACCCCACCCCATCAAAACCCCCACCCTGTGGTTACCAAGTCTCTGCCATTTTCTTCTCCTCCTCCTCCTCCTCCTCCTCCTCCTTCTTCTCCTCCTTCTTCTTCCTCTTCCTCTTCCTCTTCTCCTTCTCCTTCTCCTTCTCCTTCTCCTTCTTCTTCTTCTTATTCTTGATGGAGTCTCGCTCTGTCGCCCAGGCTGGAGTGCAGTGGCGCAATCTGGTCTCACTGCAAGCTCCTCCTCCTGGGTTCACACCATTCTCCTGCCTCAGCCTCCCGAGTTGCTGGGACTACAGGCGCCTGCCACCACACCCGGCTAATTTTTTGCATTTTTAGTAGAGACGAGGTTTCACCGTGTTAGCCAGGATGATCTCATCTCTTGACCCTGTGATCCGCCCACCTTGTGATCCGCATCTCTGCGATTTTCTACGTTACTATTGGAAAGGCTAAATTTGACCTGGACAATTTAAATTGAAATTTCCTTACAGGGTTATATACTCTATGAGTTAGGATACTACTCTTTTTACTAAAGTAATTATAGAGTCATTTTTTTCACTGCTTTATTTTAGAAATTAGAAGTAGTTTAATTCAAAAATCTTTAATGAAGGCTGATTCTGTTCATAAGAAAAATTCTTCTTAGGGTTAAGTTGTGTTATCGTTTAATCCTATGCTATACCTTGAATATGCTATTTTAGGCAAGGAAAATATCAAACATATTCTAGTATCACATGTGCCCATTTTGGCCATGCCTGTCTTCTCTCTGTAATAAGACCATATATTTCCTCAGAATGATAGGTTGTGTTCAGGCTTTGATGGGGATTTTTGTTTTGTTTTGGAGGGTGGTAGTGTGTTATTTAGCAAGTCCCTATTGCTACCTCTATAGTAAGGGTGGTAGACAGAGAAACCTGGAAAAAACTTTGATTTTGTTGTTAGCATCTGAATTACCCATTTTAGTATGGAAGAAAATAGTCATGAGAACATCCTGAGCTTAACTACTCCTAATTAGCTAATTAGACATTTCTGACGGTGGAATCAAATATCTTGAACCATTAACAACTTTTAAAAATGTGTGTCAGGGTCTGAAAGAGTTAAGCATCCAAAGATGCCTAATTTACTCTCTAAGAGTAATTTAGGCCCTGGGTGGTTTTTGACTCATTCTAGTTTTAACTTTCTATCTGAAGGCGCAATTCACATGGAGGCAGACAGATAGAACAGAGCTTTCATTATAGCAGAAGCATGCACTGTGAGCGCCTTTGATGCCTTGCAGAGGCCATGCAAAAGAGAGAGCAGTTCTAAATTATACTTCTCACAATGCTTCCCAAAGAGAACATGGCAAATGAATTCAATTCTTTTAAACTAAATTGAATATCCAAAGGAAAATAAATCCGAACAACCAACCTCGTTTTATGTGTTCCATTCCCGTAATTTCACTACACTCCCGTTATTTGAATTTGGTTAGATCAAATTTAAGATAAAACACCTTAACACGAATTTGTAGAATGAGTTTTTAAGAGAGAGAAAGTGACTTGTTTCAGGATGGTGAGATAGCGTTCCTGTAATTGAATATCACTTGTATTCATGATGTTTCACTGTCTAGCAATGTGGGGTTTTTGTTATTAACATAAACCTAAGAGAATCTAAGTTCAGGAGAGAGACCCCATGGAACTTACTAGGATTTACATATATACAAATACAGAGACACAGAAGAGACTAAGGAGAAAGTGCTATTTTCTGATATATTTCAAGGTAATAATTGAAATTCTTTGGTAATACGTATTTTTCAACTAATGAGCTTGGCACAAAATCAGCCTGGGCACACAGACACACACATGTACAAATGCGCACAGACTGGAAAATCAGTGAAGATGACTCAGGTAAGTTCTATCAATGAGAGGACAGGAACTCTTGCCCCTTTGAATAGATTGTTTCAGAGGAAAAATTACTGTGTCGGTTAGAATGACTCAAATACCTAATCAAAGATCATGAATGAATTCTGATAGGGGATTTTCTGAAACAAAAGTCCTTTATTCATCCTGTTTTTAGAGTAACCATATTTACTTCATTGGAGGTTTTTTCTTCATCATATCAATATGTACAAATCCTTACAAGAAGGAGTAAAATAGTACTTATTTATGTATTGAAGCAAGAAACGTTTATTGAGAATTTATGAAGCACCAGGTTCTATCCAGGATATCTGATGAGAACATGGATAAATGTAACACAACCACTCCCCTTGGAGTCTTACCATCTAGCAGTACTGCAAGATATGATCAACTGGGGAATAAATGCGAGAAGTGCCATGAGGGATGATATACAGAAAGTCCTGGGAGCTCAGGCTAAAGAACAGCTGATTCTGCTCCTAAGGGGCACACAGAAAGGAAAGCTGTAAAGATGAGAAGGTAAGGGTGGTGATATTTAAACCAAACTTTGAAGGATAAGACTTGGCATCTGGGGAATGTTGGTATGTGAATAGCAGTCAAAAGACAAAATTAGAAGGCACTTGGTTTAGTGCCAAACCAGGAGCCAGCAACAGCTGTCATGGAAGCAAACTCAATGCCCTAAAGAGAGGGATGTAAGAAAGATGGGGAAGGCCAGCAGTCACAGGGTCAGATGAGAAATTTCTGCTGGACATGCCTGGCTGCTCCAGTGTCTTCGATTATCCCCAGCATCTACTGTAATCATTCCCAACCCCAGGGACTCTCATAAAGGTAGATGGGGGTATCTGGCCACTTCCCAGAACCATAGCAGGAAAAGGCAATCCAGGCAGAGAAAATAGCCTAAGTTAAGGCTAAATTCTGCAGTATAATTGGGAAATGGCAAGAGGTATTTGTGGCTTGAGTGTGAAGCATGAGCATGAAATATAATACCATGGCCTCGCCTGTTGGGAGATTATGCCTCTGACAGGATTACCTACTCTGCACAGCAGGTGCTGCAGGGACGGGTGGGAAGGCCAAGGCCTTGACACAGTCTCTGCACTTCCCAAAAGAGCCACGCCGCTGTTGATAAAACTGCTTCAATGAGAACTTGGTTGACTCTAAAGCTTTTCAACCAAAGACTTCAGAGAGTTTCAAAGATATGTGCCAAAAAAACAGGTGCCTAAAAACTGGACCTAACTACAGTTCGTATGTCACGTAGGCTTAAAATTATATAATCTGTGAAAAATCCACAAAGCAACCTAGAGAGTAGGTGAGATGT
>NW_012107698.1:98382-124285 GCF_000951045.1 Mandrillus leucophaeus | reverse complement strand
TCAGCCTTCCGAGTAGCTGGGACTACAGGCGCACACCACCATGCCCGGCTAATATTTTATATTTTAGTAGAGACAGGGTTTCACCATGTTGACCAGGATGATCTCGATCTCCCGACCTCATGATCCGCCCCCCATGGCCTCCCAAAGTGCTGGGATTACAGGCGTGAGTCACTGTGCCCAGCCGCATTCATTGATTTTTAAAGGACAAGGCAAAGAAAAATACAATTATATGCTGAAAGATTTCACAGTCACATAAAATGGTGTGAAAATTAATTTTTCATAAAAGAAGTGTGGATTACTGACCCCTTACATTTAATGGGAATCTAGTCTTTGCCCTGCCTTTCTGATGGGTCATGTGACCTTGAGAAAGTTTCATAACCACTTTGGATCCCTGAGTCTTTATTTTAAAAATGAAAATGATACTTACTCGCATGTCTACTTAATTAATGTGAGAATTAAAAGATGTCACACAGATAAAAGTGTTTGGTAAATTATAAGATACATGTTAAAGATAAGTGTTATCAAAGTAGTCAATTTTATAACTTTAAAATTTCCAAAATGGAGTTTATTTCTAAATGTATAATATGTTCTATGAACTGGGAATTAGAATAGAACAAAAATGTCAGGTGGGGTAAAGTGGGGATAGTAAAAGAAGAAGGAACTTATGCTTCAAACCAATAATGAAAGGACTGAATGCCAATAATCAATAATCAAATAAAAGCAGAAGGAAGCTTATGCTTTAAGCCCATAATCAAAGGGCTGAATGCTACTCTAAGAAAAGATCCTCCTTTAAAAAGCAACTCGTAAAATACCTGAGTAGGCAAGTCTTATGAAGAGAAAGCAGGTTTAGTCTCATGCAGTTATTGCAAACAGCAGGCCTCTTGTGAAAACAGAGACCCATAGGTATAAGTTTTGTGTGCTTTTCCTTGTTTGTTAGCCGATAGCACAAACACAGAGGTGACAGGGCAGGGTGGGTTTAATAAATGACACCTTAGAGCAAACATGTATGCAGAACTTTTCACTGCCAAATAGTGCATGACTGGACAAATGTAAATATCTGGACCCAGAGGACCCCTCCCAGCTTGTCTAAAGATGTTCGATGCAAACATCATAAGGAGCCCAGGGACCATTAAGCTTTCACTTTATTTCAAATTTATGAGCATGTAGTCTTACAGCTTAGATTTTAGCAGGGCATCAGCCCCTAAATGGGGAATGTCATTTTTAAAAATTTGCATTTGGTATACTACATATAGTAGTATTCACTTTTTCTGGTGTACAGTTGCATGAATTTTGTTTAAAATGTGCATAGATTCCTGTAACTACCACTACAAACAGGAAATAGAACAATTCAAATATCCCAAAGAATTTCCTTGTGTCTGTCCATTGTTGTTAGACTCTTCCCCTATCCCTAACTCCTGGCAATTACTCGTGTCTGTTCTCTGTTTCTATAGTGTTGCCTTGTCCAAAATGTCATATAAAGAGAATTGTTCAGTTATGTAGTCATTTGCTGGTTTAGGTTTCGAGCTATGACAAGTTATTGTAAAAGTGCATCCAGACTACGCTATCAAAAGTAAGCTAAGCTCAGATTCAGTTGGAGACAGGATTAGTTTTGGCCAACCATATGCTTTCTGTTCATTCTTTGTGACATGAGGTTTACAAGATTATGTTCTAATAAATGCTTTTTTTTTTCAATAGCCCTTTCTTCTCAAGGGCATCAGTAGCTTTATTTCATCAATGGAACTAAGCTTTATTCCATAATCAGTTACTGACTGTTTGTTTTTAAAATAGGCTATGGTGCACAATGCTGGAAATTTGTAAGTAAGAGGCCCTTGTCTCTGCTCTCAAGAGGCAAGAAGTGCTCCATCAGCTGCTTTCTGGTGCCAGATGTCTGCTATGGAATTCCCCATTCTCCTCAGACAATATCGGGGTTATTTTTATCTTTATATATTCAACATTTGAACATGTACAATGTGCCAGACACCATTCTTGACACCTTGGGATAAAACCAGCGAAACAGAACAGACCAAAATTCTTGTCCTCATGGACTTGACAGCCCAGCTTGTGAAGACAAATAATAAACCATAGACAGAATAAATAAATTGCATGGTACGTTAGAAAGTGAAGGATGATTGATATGCAAAAAGATAAAGTAGAAATAAATAAGAGTGCTATAGGATGATATGGTTACTAAATAATTGGCAGTGTACATTTTTAGGGAAAGTGACATTTTAGCAAATATTTGATAGAAAGGCAATTAGCTATAAAGTTACCTTGGGAAAGAGTATCCCATGTAGGACACCGAGAGTGCCAAGATCCTGAGGTGGGAGCATGCCCAGAGTTTAAGGAAGAGCAAGAAGGTCACCTTGGCTGGAGCAGAGAGAGCAAGGGGCTAGTAGATGCCATTAGAAAATAATTAGGGGATGGAGAATGAGATCACCTGGGACCACAGTAGACCATTGTAAAGAATCTGGCTCTTGCTCTGAGGGAAATTGGAATGACTGCAGGGTTTTGAGAAGACAAAATGCTTGATATGACTTACATTTAGAAGGATCTTTCCAGCAAGTGTTCGGAGAATAGATGGTAGGAGGCAATGTAGATGCAGGGAATCAATTGCAGTAATCCAGGAGAGAGACCAGGGTGGTACAGACCATCCTATTCACAGTGGGAGGGGAAGAGTTGGATTCTGGATATATTTTTAAGGTAGATTCAACATGATTCTCTAAGAGTTTGGGTGTGGGTTGTGATTTTTAAGAAAGGTATATTCAAAAATGACTCCATTTATTTTTGGCCCAAAGAACTGGAAGTTTGGAAATCCCATCAAATGAAATAGAAAGACATGAATTTATCAGATTTGAGGGAAGAAGATCAGGACATGTTGAATGTAAGAGAGATATTAGACACGTGACATTTGGGTTATATCTGGAGCTTGGAAGAGAGGTATGAGCTAGGGACACTTGAGACTTCTTGGTATATAGTTGGTAAAGTCATTTGACTGGATCAGATCATCTATCATGTCACTGTAGACAGAAAAAATAAGAGGGTCAACGATTAGCCTGGAGCCTTCCAACATTAAAAGTACCAGCTGAAGACACCTGGAAGGATGACAGTAAATGCAGGAAAAAAAAAAATCCAAGACAATGAGGTTTTCTGGAAACCAGTGAAGGATGCGTATGAAGGAGAGAGTGGCCAACTCTGTCAAATGGTGAATGTAAGTAAGGTGAGGATTTACTGGATTTAGAGTTAGGAATCACCCAAATTTTACTGAAAAGGATGGTGCAGAATTTTGTAGTCTTGGCTGTGAGGGAGAAGGCAGCCAGTGAGATTTACTTAAGAACTTCTGCACAGCATGGTAGACAATCGCTTATTTCAGCTGCACCTCCAAATTCTCAAGTGTTTGGATTATTAAGTTGCCCAGTAGGGTCACGATTCTGGAATAAGTCAGATCTTTCATGTGGTACATGATTAGATACATTTTACCAAGAGCTGCTTTTTCTCCCGAGGGAACCAAACCATCCTCATTGTTCAGTTGGGCATTATATGTTCCTGTACACGCCATTCTCAAATAACTGTTTCCCTCCACTCCTCCTCAATTGCCTGCAGGAAAACTGGTCAGGCCCAGGAACAGCTGCCTCTCATAGAGTACGGCCTAGGGATTCCCCTACTCTGGCCATGAGCCTGTCATTCCTAACATTGAGCATGTGCTTCAGGCAGAAGGGATCATGACCTTTTTGCTTTATCCCCATCCATTTCCTCTCTATATACTGCTGTCTCTACACAGGTGGCCCCTGAAGACTGGTCATTTTAGGAAAACACTCCCCAGTAATTCTGCTTTGGCCTGATAAAGCAATCCCCACCCCTGGATCAGCAATGCCATTGCCTTCTCGTGTCCTGGGGTAACTGGGCCCTTACGAAGAAAGCTGTATGAACAAGGAAGGGTGGTTCAAAGAGCCTCAGTAACAGCCACTTACCCCATTTCCCTCTCTCTTTTCTCAGTTTTCTACTTCCAAATATTCCCAATGGCAACTCTTTTGAAATCAAATGTATACTTACTCTTCTTACTCTCCCTTGAGTGTGTAGGTCTGGTTTCGGAGCGGTTAACAAAAACAAACAGACGCAATAGAATTATGTTAATTAAAAAGTGTAAAAAGTAGCATAAAGTGATTCAAAAAGTAAAAATTGGCCTAATAAGTAAATCATTTTAATAAGTAATAGTTATTTTATGTTGTATGTAAAAAAATAAAAAATAACCAAGGACCATGTCCTTAGGTAGTAAGTAAAATTTCCTCTTTTGTAAAGAGCAGAGTGAAATACAAAAAGATGATAAATGAGTACAGCAGCTGCTACATTGGTTTGAAAGCTAGTAATGCAATAGTAAGGAGCCCAAAGGATGAACCCAATGGGCTTTCACAGGTTGTCCAATAATAAAATATTGAATAAATATGATAGCCATTGCCCCTCCCCACCAGACAGATACACATCTGTGCAGGTACCCATCTGGCACGCTTTGGTGGATGAAATCGTCATGCTTTATTATCTTGGATTCGGTGAGACCCCCAACAAAACACCCACCAACCCAATCACTCTCCAAACAACTATTTTTACAGTACAAGATGATTATCTGACATCTCTGCTCCAGAGACCCCTAACATTTAGTCAGGTAATACCAATTCATTCCAAGCATGGTGTTTGGAATTGCAACTGACATTGTCATGTGAAAGCCATTTGTTTGGTGTCAGTTATCCCTATTTTGACAGAAAAATAAAAGTATACTTTTTGATATTGATAACCAGTTCTATTTTTACCTGGTACTTGGGGAAGAATAAAAGAGAAAATCAGAATATATCTGAATTCAAATAGGAAAAATATACAGAAACTCTTCAATATTTTTAAGATGAAAACTGTATTTCTTTGGACAAAGCAATTCTAAAATAGCAAACTTTCTCTTTTTTTCCTCACAGTGTTGCACTTCTAGTTTCCATGTTACTGGTTCCAATAATGCAATAATAGTATAATACAGATTTTGATAACTTTTCAAAGGAAGAACATTTTTACCGTTTTTTTGTTGGCAGCACATCTTATCACTTTGACTACTGTCAGCTTGTTTCAAGAACTGCGTATTAGGGAAGCTGGGAAACAGGGATTTGGAGTTTGATGCAGCCTTCTAAATGGCCAATAAAAATAATATATGAGAATGTTACTTTTAGAAGTGAGCACATAGTAGACACTCAATAAAAATACTTCTTGATTTATGCAGTTATTAGGGAGGACTGTGGCCTAGAATGTATGGATTTTCTAGAACTACGGATCTGGGAATTAAAATAGCCTATAAATGATCAATAGCAACAAAATCAAGACCCACAGAGAAATAAATCTTTATTTCTGCTTCTTGCATGTCAAAAGAGAAGTTTGCATGTTAGGACTTGTGTGTGGCACATAGTAGGTGTTCCATGAACATTTGTTAAATGAATTTATAGCAGAAAATATTTATAATATTCTCCCTGTGGCTACCCCAGAGGCACAACTCTCAATTACCTCTACTCTACTGTTAGAGATTTAGAAATGCTTTGTGTTTTGATTGAATGCCACCTCTGCAAGTTTGGGCGGCAGAAATGGGGGAAACAGCTCCCATTGCAAGGAGTTGGGAAGAGCAATGTGAAAGTGACGCATGGGTTCAAAGCTCAGCAAAAATCCTCCACTTGACTAATTCATCCCTACATTATGTGGGAGTTAATGTGGCCCTTTCCCTTCAGGATGGAATAGAATTGAGGTAGTCCTTAGCAAATTTATGTCATCAGATACTTTCATAGCTAATGCCTGTGTGTG
The DNA here is from genome assembly GCF_000951045.1 of Mandrillus leucophaeus. Lineage (NCBI taxonomy): Eukaryota > Metazoa > Chordata > Mammalia > Primates > Cercopithecidae > Mandrillus > Mandrillus leucophaeus. The sequence goes on along the minus strand of NW_012107698.1, from coordinate 118,462 downwards.
CTCAGGATTGTTGGAGGGCTGTTCATTCATTCCCTTGGATGCTCTTGGTTTGTTGACAATGTCTCAAAATTGTTTCAGTGCAAAATGAAGCACCTAATAGGCTTGGAGTTAAGGCATCCTCCACACACTAGCTCTTAAATCTGGTATTTCATTTCATGGCAAGAATTGAGCCTGACAGTGATGCCATGGAGCAATGCCTGGATCATGCTGAATTCATTACCATCTCCACACCCTGAAAAGAGAAGTGTTGGGGCGGGTACCAGAGAGACGGCAGTCTTACAGGGATGTCTCCTGATACGAAGTATAGTATTATTGGCCCGCCTCTATTGATATTGCTCCAGAGACAGATTTTCCACTTTCAGAATATTCTGTAACAGAAATTATATGTCACAGATTATTACATGATATTGCTTTGTTATGGAGTGGTATATTGAAATGTGCTTTTTTCTGGGAAGTAGAAATTGACTGTCAGGGGCATATGATGTGTATCATCGCTAAGTGTCTAAAATAGCACCCATTCTATTACTCTTTATCCCTTTGTCTTGATCACTCTCTCATACTATATATATAAAATGTACGTATTCCATTTATATAAATGTAAGCACCATGAGGGCAGGGAGTTTGTCTGCCTGTGTAGTGCTATACCCTGGTGTCTAGAACAGTACCTGGCATGGATATTTTGTTTAAGTTCCTTTTCTATGCACTACATTAAATGGTTGAGTTGATTGCCCTGATCTAGAGTCTTCTCTTGGAATCCAGTGGTGCAGTTTGTCTGAGTCAGTAGCCCTCTGTTCCTTCCAGGATGACTTCTGGCTGAGTAACTTCATAGTGAATGCATGGCCCTCACCTCTAGTGACCTCAGTGTGGCCCAAAGCAACAGCTCCTTTGCTTTAGCTACTTCACACATTGGATACAGTGAATTATCATTGTGTCTTGCTATCACCCTTAAGACCCCCTCTCTTGGTTTTTAATTTATCCTACACTGATCCTCTTGGCAGACTTTTCTGTACTTAGGGTTCTCAACAACTACTTAAATACAAATGAAAATCAGTTGTATTAGACCATTCTTGTATTGGTATAAAGAAACACCCAACACTGGGTTGTTTATAAAGGAGAGAAGTTTAATTGGCCCATGGCTTTACAGGCTTTACAGGAAGCATGGTCTGGTATCTGTTTGGCTTCTAGGAAGGCCTCAGGAAGCTTCCAATCATGGCAGGAGGCAAAGAGGGAGCAGGCATGTCACATGGCAAAAGTATGAGCAAGAGAGAAAGAGAGTGGGCTGGGAGGTGCCACACACTTTTAAATGACCAGATCTGGTGTGAACTTGGAGTGAGTGCTCACTTACCACCAAGAGAATGGCCCCAACCATTCATGAGGGATCTGCCCCAATGATCCAAACACCACCTGCCAGGTGCCACCGTCAATATTGGGGATTACATTTCAACATGAGATTTGGGCAGAGACAAATATTCAAACATATTATTAGTGTAGAACAGTGAATAAGAACTTGGGCACTGAATTCAAGCAAGCCTGGGTTCAAATCCTTGTGTCAGCACCCTTTACTTAAACTCCCTATCATTCAGTTCCCTAAGCTGTAAAAATTAGTTAATATCCACTTCACATGGTGGCATAAAGTATTCAATAAACATTGCCTGTTGCTATCACTAATAATTTGTATCTAGATTTGTCCCTCCAGGCTTAATCACTCGCTGACTCTCCAGACCCGTCTCTCATAGGCACCACTGGATTTGGAGTTAAGAATCATCCAGTAAAACTCACCCACATCATCTCCCTGCCCACACCTCCCACTATGCCTGTTAACCTAGAGGAGTCCTGCATGTAGATTGCATGGGACAGCAACATTTCAAAAGATGCTGTTGATAGGGAAAAAAAAGTCTACATCACAGGAATGCTATTTTTATTTAACAAATGACATTTAGAAATACCAATCTGTGCTATCACCATGATTTCAATAAAAAGTATTTCAATGCCCCTGAAAACTAGAAAAAATGTAGATTAATAGCCCTCCTAAAAATCAAGATCTAGCAACAATATCTGAGCCATGCCATCTATGTTTTTCTCATCTCACTGAAGACCTACGAAAATGTAGTACAGATAAACACTGGCCCGCAGGCTGGCATTTGAAAGCTCTTTTTTGCCATACTCAACCTATCTCAAACTCTAAGAGCCTCCAGGTTGGGAGGCCGAGGTAGGCAGATCACTTGAGGTGGGGAGTTTGAGACCAGCCTGACCAACATGGAGAAACCCCATCTCTACTAAAAATACAAAATTAGCCAAGTGTGGTGGTGCATGCCTGTAATCCCAGCTACTCGGGAGGCTGATGCAGGAGAATTGCTTGAACCCGGGAGGCAGAGGTTGCTGTGAGCCGAGATCACACCATTGCCCTCTCAGCCTGGGCAACAAGAGCGAAACTCCGTCTCAAAGAAAAAAAAAAGTCTCCAGGAAAAATTCTGTAGTCTCCTTTAAACCATACTTTCTAATGGTCAATCCTACTCTCTGTCAGAAACTTCATTCTTCTGTGAAATTCCGTGACCCACATGTTGTAGCTTGTGATTTGTTTTAATTAACTTTAGTATAGCCTCACTGCCAGTCAAATAATAGATGCATAGCTGCCTATCAGACACTTTGCTTATATAACCTGTGTAGAGTTAGGACATATGGGCATTCCTGGATATTCCTAACACAATTTATCCATACATCAGATTTTTTCCTTTCTCACACAGAGTTGTGAAACTTTGCTCCCACCAGCTAGCTTCATCGAAAATGCCCTCACCCTAGGATATCCTGAAGAGGTAAGACATTACTAGATAAAAAGTTGAATAATGCAAGAAATAATAATTATTCAAACAACAATATAAAGAATGTCACAAGATAGCATATCATTGTCAAATGAATGGCATTAAAAATCCATGCTTTAGTAACTCAGAATTAGTGGATACCTTTAATGTCTGTATTAACTTGTTCATAAGATAGCACATTACTGTTTTCATATATTTCTCCAATATCTCTCTTTATTTCTATATTCCGACTTTCTAATTATTGCCTAACTCCTGATCTTAGGAGGAGTCTTTCTAACCTCCACGTCAAACATCTTTCCTTTTTTACCTGTCTTGATTCCTCCCAACTCCTCTGATCAAACCTCTCCACTTCTTAAGTGCACCCAATGCAATTATTGCCAGTAAGTACCTCCTTTTGTTTGCCATATTCTCTGTATCCTCTACAAGTTTTCATGGACTCCCAATTACTAGCTTACCTAACAGCCCCTTCCTACCTTGTTTTGTGCTACTATAAGATGCTGCTTCTCTCTTCTTCCTTGACTAAACAGTTCTTGGGTAGTCACGTTCCATCTCCTAGCTCCCCACCGCATGCTTTCTCCACCTCCACCACATTTATTCTCTTATTGCACACATCTAACCACACTAACTTTTAGTTACCAGCCCTGTGATTTTTGTAGAATCAAAGTGCAGTTTTTAGCACTGGCCTAGCAATCAGAAGACCTACGCTTAAGTCCTGAAGAGTCTCATATTGGCTAATGTTGAACAAATCACTGAATCAGTTATGACCACAGCATTAAAATGGTGGTACTAGACATTGGTACTATTAAAAATTTTATTACTTTATGAAATAAAAATTTGACAACCCTTTAAGGTAGCCTTTGCCCCTAACAATAACATTAAAAACTACTTTTGGAAGCGTTGCTAGGACATGCAAACTACATGTCTGACAATTCCTACGTTAGTGGACATGGTGAGAGATACAGGTAGAGAAATGATGCGGCTCAGGTTTTGCCAACTTTAGGCCCAGTAGGGCTTGGAGCTTGTGAGAGATGAGTTTGGAAGTCAGCAACTGCTTAATCCTGGAGAGACGTGTCTTGACACAAACTACTGATTATAATAATAGGTAAGTTATTGAGTGTAAGCAAATTAATACATCAACAATGAGATGATGTGTATGACTGCACTATGTAAATAAGTCAGGACAACCACTATTCTGCAGCTGATTAAATCCTACTGATGTTACACTTGGGTACTCGGTGCTTTTGGACAAGCAATGGAAGACAAGCGATGGTGTCTGGGGCTAGGTCACAGCCTGTCCCTACCCCATGGAGGGCTTCTGCTCTCTGGGACTTTGTATTTTTACCTGAAAACAGAGAGTTTTTTTCTCTCGTTTCAAAAATTGTGTGATATCAATGACAATTTTCAGTTTTTTAGTCCATTATCTTCAGTAACAACCTGTTAATTATTCACATCTCTTCCTCTGTTCAAATTTCTGGTCCCACATCACTTTTATTTATTTTAATAATTTAGCAACCATAAAATCCTTTTAAAATGAAATAATAACATAAATGTACTGTTGAGGAATTTGATTTCAATAATGTCAATTTAGCAATATTGTAATATTGGTAATACTTCATTGTGGTATGTATTCTTTGTCAGCTGTATAAGTGAGTATTCTTTCTCAAGAATAGAGATAGTATTTCAGAGAGATATGCAATCAACATTATATCTATATACCTTTAACATCAGATTGATCATCTATAGCAAAAGGATCTCAATTTGGGGGGAAAATAAGTTTATTTGATATTACTTATATGCAAAGATACATTGGTTCTTCTGAAAGAAAGGAATGCCATATAGCTTTTAAATTCATGAATAACTGCCCCCAAGTGATACTTGTCATGAATATAAATAACATTGAAGAAGTCAATTTGGTACATAAATAACCCAAGGGCAGCCAAATGTAAAGGGAACAATTCAGCCTCATATCCAAATGTTTTGTCTGAACAATGACAGACACATGGACATTTTAAATATTCAACATATGTAGAATATTGAGGTTATCTTGTTAAAATATTAGGATTGATTGATTTCTTTTTATTTTTCTTGAGGGCAATCAACTGGTCCTAGACATAATCAATGAACAATTTAAAAGGAAACTAAATCATTCTCTTCAACCATATTCACATTTCTGAGAACTGTTTCTGCGTGAGCAATGATAGAAAAGGAATTGACTTAGGCCAGGAAGCATGAATTCTGGTCCCAATTTTCCAAGTACCAACTGTGTGACCTTAGGTAAAATTCTTTCTTGTTTAGGCATCAATTTCTACACATGCACATTTATAAATGAATGTAATCTTGTTAAAACCTAAATTGAATATGTCACTACTCTGCTGGAAACCCTCCAATGGCTTCCAAATGGAGTAAAGACCAGTCCTTGCAATAGCCATTGAGACTGTAGATCTGGCTCCCCATTTCTCCTCCTCCTCTCATCTCCCTGATTCTTACTTGCTCACTCTATCTCAGCTATGCTGGCCTCCAACAGACCATGCACACTCTCTCCTTTTCTCCCCTAGGTATTCATGGGTGTGGTTCATTTCTATACTTGCTTAATTCCTTACTTAAATGTCACATTTGCAATGGGGCAGCCCTATCCCAATATTTCTTATGCCCTTTCCAGCTCAATTTTCCTCCCTGGTACTAATAACCGTCAAACATACTATACATTTATAGGCTTTGATGGTTAATTTTAATGTGTCAACTTGACTGAGCTAAGGGATGCCCAGATAGCTGGTAAAACATTGTGGTTGAGTCTGTGAGAGCATTTCCAGAAGAAAGCATTTGAATCTTTCTAAGTGAGGAGACTGAGTGAAAAAGATCCAACCTCGTCAATGTAGGTGAGAATCATCCAGTCGTTGGGGCCCAGAGAGAACAAAAAAGTGGAGAAATGGATGAATCCTCTCTCTCTTCTTGAGCTGAGACATTCGTCTTCTCCTACCACCTGACATGAGAGTTCCTGGTTCTTAGTCCTCTGGACTCCAGAATTACATCAGTGCCCTATCTTGTCCTCCCACCTCCCCAGTTCTCAGGCCTTCAGAATCAAACTGGGAGTTATACCATTGGCTCCCTTAGTTCTCAGGCCTTCAGACTGAATTACACAACCAGTTTTCTTGGTTTTCCAACTTGCAGATGGCATATGGCAGGATATCTAGACCTCCATAATCACATGAACCGAGTCTCATAATCTTCTTTTAGGTTCTGTTTCTGTGGAGAACCCAGAATAATATACTGGCTTGTTTATTGTCTGTCTTTCCTGATTAGAATGAGAGCTCCACAAGGGCAGAGATTTTTATCTATTTTATTCACTATTGTTTCCTCAGCACCGTGAACCACACTTGGAACATAAAAGACACTCAACATATATTTGTTGAATGAGTAGCTGAATTGATCATGTATGTCCTAAACATGTGTAGCTTGCCATACATCATGATGGTTGCTGAAAATCCAGAGGTGAATAAATTGGAATCCTAACCCTAGGGGAGGTCACAGACTGTTGGTGTAAGCCAGCCCTTACCTAAACAGCTGGGCGAGTTTAATAAGACAGATGTTCCAACCTCCACGTTGTAGTTACATAACTCTCCTACAGAAGGGACTGAGGAAGATTTCATGGAAGAAAGAATGTTCGAGCTGAGTTATATAGCAATTTATCAATTGGATGAGACTAGAAAGAGGTCTGTATAAGAGAGGGAGGGGTCATGTATAAGGGCATTCCCTACATCACAGGGTTTTAAAAGTTAAAAAGAAATAGTGTATATGGAAGTGCTTTGAAAAGTAATGCAATAATAGAGTACAGTTCATCACTTGGTATCTGTTGGGGATTGGTTCCTGGACCTCCCAAAGATACCAAAATTCACAGATGCTGAGGACCCCAATATAAACTGGGCAGTATTTGCACATAGCCTATGCACATTCTCTCATATAGTTTAAACCATCTGCAGATTATTTATAATACCTAGCACAATGTAAATGCTATGTAGATATTTATTATACTGTATTATTTAGGAAATACAAGAAAAAAGTCTGTACATGTTCAATACAGATGCAATTTTTAAAAATGTATTTTTGACTTGCAATTTGTTGAATTAATGGGTGCAGAACCCACAGATACAGAAGGCCAATTGTATATGTACTATCATTATTTACCCATGTTAATTTTTTTCTTTTCCCAATGGCATCATCTCATAAGACATTTCATAATGCAACTTTATGACAAAAGACAATAATATGCATTTGAATTTTATTGAAATAGCTTCTCAGAATTGAAATATTCATATTGGTCAATGAACATATGAAATAGCATGCCTCAGCATTTTAAAACCTGTTTTTCAGTAATTAAAAGCTGTTATCTCTAATTTCTCAGGCTGAGTACAAATTAAGTAGGACACTGTGAAAAAAAATTAGTCTTACAATAAGCCATACTATATTTCTCAAGTGTACAAATTGTTAATTAGAATTGGGAAGTGAACAGAAGGAGCTTAAAATAAAGACCTTCAATTTCAAATTAAAACTGAAAACGGACCCATGTTTGGCACTGGCGTTAATAAAGAGCTAAGATTTTTGGAGGCTGAAGTAGAAATAGGTAATTTTAAAAATATTTAAATAATTTTGATTTAAAGTTTTTATACTTGATTGAAATGTGCATTTTGTTTTTTAGTAGGATTTTAAATTTTGAATATTTTTAAATGAAATTATTTTTATATTTTCACATTTACTTTACATTTTATAACGTATTTAAACTTTGTACACTTTGAAATCAATTGCATTTTGATTTCAGTAATTTAGATTGGAGTTCAGAAAATTATGCTTTGCAGACCAAATCTGGCCTGTCACCTGTTTTTATATAGTCTACAAAAGCTAAGAATGGGTTTGTTACTCAAAAGAGTAATAATATTTTTTGCACGTAAAATTTACATGAAATTCTGATTTTAATGTCTATAAATAAAACTTTATTCAAACACAACCACAATCATTTGTGCAATTACATGTTGTTTACAGCTGCCTTCATTACAACAGCAAAGGTGAGTAGTGGCAACAGAAACCTTATAGTCTAAAATGTTGAGAATATTTACTACATATCTTTTATAGAAAAAGTTTGCTGATTCCCGCTTTAGATTACTGTCAATAGAGCACAAAAAATAACTTTTATAAGCAAATCACTTATCCACTTAAATTTAAATTTATTTTTAATTTTTCTGAAAAAAAGGTATTTGCTCTAAAACAGAAAAACACAAGGCCACAGAAACATATCTTATTTTGAAATAAAAAAAGTTAAAATATGCAAATATTTGAATTTGCATATGAATATAGCTCTCTTAATATCCTCTACATAACTTTTGTTATAAATTGACAAATTATAATACATATTATACAGTTACATATGTATATGAATGTATATATATTTTTCATATTATACAGTTAATACAATTATACTATATACATATTATTGTATGTATTTACGGGATACAAAGTGATGTTATAATTTATGAATATAATGCGGAATAATTAAATCAAGCTGTGCAGTGTATCTCCAAGAAAATACAGCCTTATTTCTCCTGTTTAATTAAGACTTTGTATCTTTGACCATCATCTTCCTATTTCCCTCAAATTCCCAGCCTCTGGTAATCCCCATTCTACTCTCTACTTCTTTGGGTTTGTTTTAGATTCTACATGTAAATGAGAACATTCAGTATTTGTCTTTCTATGTCTGGCTTATTTCACTTAGCATAATGTTCTCCAAGTCCATCCATGTTGTCACAAATTACAAAATTCCTTTCTTTTTTAAGGCTGAATAGTACATTGTGTGTATATATATACACATACCACATTTTAAAAAGTTATTCATTTGTTGATGGACATTTAGGTTGACTTCATAACTTGGCTACTATGAACACTGTTGCAATGAACAGGAGCGTACAGGCACTTCTTCCACATACTACATATCTTTTTGGGTTAATACCCAGAAGTAAGATTACTGGATCATATGATAATTCTATTTTTAATTTTTGAGAAATCTCCACAGTTTTCTATAATGGCTACACTAATTTACATTCCCACTGAAATATTTTAAAATTTTGTTACTCTTCTAAATATCACTGACCCATGAATGTAAAATCATAGCTTTACACATTTTTAAAAATTTTTATATTCTGACTGCATGTTTCATAATGGAGGAGGAATGAATATGTTAAAACATGTCCAATAGTTTGTTGACTTGATTTACAGCTTTAAGTATTTAGACATAAGGTAGATGGGGCTCCATTTGTACTTTGCTCTGGACTCAGCAATGTTAGTGGAGCTGAGAAAAAGAGCAAACAGGGATAAGCAGGAAGGGCAGAGGAGGTGAGCAGGGTGATGGCAAAGCACTGATTTAACAGAAGACACTTAAAAAAAAAAGAAATTGGGCGAATTAGGGTCAAAGAGGCACACACATCTCTGTGACCTGTGGGAATCTGTGGGCACTAATAAGTAGATTAGTTATAGGAAAAGCTTTCTTTTTCCTCCGTCACTCCACATATCACGAAGAAACAGGATGAAGCACAGTAAGGTTATTAGTCATACTGTTACTTAATGATGAGACATGACAAAATCAATTCATGCACCAAAAATTAAGAATTTAGAAGTTACAGAAATATTTAATTTCACTGCTATCTATCATAATGACCTTCCAGGGAACTTTCAACCTTATGATTATATTACTTAATAGATGTATTACTTAATATTGCCTGTGCCTGAGACTCATTTGTACAATTAACTGTCTGTTTGGTTCCAGATACTACACTAGAACTGTGGACTAAAGTAATAGAAATAAGCAGTCCAGTCTGGTGGCCATTAGCCATATGTGGCTATAGAGCACTTCAGTTGTGGCTGGTCAAAACTGCCGTGTATTCTAAGCATAAAATGTACACCAAATTTCCAAGACTTACTATGAAAAAAAAAGAATGTAGACTTTTTTGTTATAAACTATAAGTTTTTATATTTATTACATTTTGAAAATAATATTTTAGATGTATTGGGTCATATTAAATGTCATTAAAATTAATTTTTCCTGTTTCTTTTTACCTTTTATAATGTGACTAGTAAAAAATTCCAAATTACACACATAGCATTGTATTTCCACTGGACAACGCTGGAATAAAAGAGAGTGTCCTCCAGGAAACTCACATTTTAGTCAGATCAATAAGTAAGCAAGCAATGACAGTTGACCATCAGGTAAACATGAGCTGCTTTGACAGCATCCAAACAGGATGCTCAGATGAGCCCAGGAGGATCAGGGGGAACCTGGAGTGAGAGGTGATGCCTGGGCTGAATTTTCACAGATGCGCAGGAGGAAACCTTCAGTAAGATGGAGAATATTCCAGGTAGAGAATAGAGCATGTGCAATGACACAGCAGTTTGAAATAGCTTCTCATATTTGGAAAACTATTAATAGTTTGATATAATGACTGGGCGTGGTGGCTCATGCCTGTAATCCCAGCACTTTGGGAGACTGAGGTGGGTGGATCATGAGGTCCAGAGATCGAGACCATCCTGGCCAACATGATGAAACCCCATCTCTACTAAAAATACAAAATATTAACTGGACATGGTGGTGGGCACCTGTAGTCCCAGCTACTCTGGAGGCTGAGGCAGGAGAATCGCTTGAACCCAGGAGGCGGAGGTTGCAGTGAGCTGAGATCACACCGTTGCACTCCAGCCTGGGCAAAAAGAGCAAAACTCCATCTCAAAGAAAAAAAAAATTGCTTGATACATTTAAAACTAGGGTGGGTTTTTGGAGATGGGAAAAGTAAAGCTAGACAGACAGGAATCATCAATGAAAGGATTTGGAAGTCAGGCACTAACGAAAACTTAAAGGAAATTTAGACCTGATCATATCTTAAAATGTACCCTTTTCCAACAATGTTGAAGAAGCACTTACAAGCTTTGGAATGAACCTTCTCCAAAACAGCCTAATGTGAATTCTAGAAATGATATTGATTGTTCGTTTGCAATTGTTTCATGAATCAACTAACTTATGGCTATTCAAACAGAGGAGTGCCCAATAGTATTGTTGTGTGGTGTATGAAATATAAATAACGCTTAGAAAGGTGATGAAAAGTCAAAAAGCCCTGTTAGGTAACAGGGAAACAAACAGTTTTCAGGAGGATGCAACCATTAAAAAAAGGCTACTTACTTCAGCTTGTAATTCACTATTATTTATGCAAAAAGGAAGCTGTATTCTACCATCCAGCATACAACTTTTCATGCTTTATGCAGTCTTCACGAGAAAGAGACAAATGACCATAACCTCAAGGACTTTGTAAATAAATCATGTTTCTGGGCCAGTTCTGCACTGGAAGTTGGTCAACCTGGCACAACCATTGCTTGGCTTTTGTCTGTAGAGTACTCTTCTGCCAACAGCTGTGGCCACCTGCCTCCCCCCAAAAACTTCAACTTTACCCTTCATCCTGGAGTCAGTTGATTCCTAAGTAAGGAACACTTTAAGGACCCCTAATTTAGCATATTATTTGGCTTGATATCACTTCATATTTGTTCTTACCTCAAATCCCAGGTCTGATAACTAGGCTTTGGAAAAGCACTTTACTTTGAAACTCACCTGAATGGGCACCTGTCATTCTCTTTCATCACATCTGCCAAGTGCTGTGTTTCATATTCTTGGCCAGGCCTTCTCCCTTATTTCTACCTCTCAGGCCTGTCCTACTCCAGTAAGCAAACTGTGATTCTGGCCCTTGCCTACCTCCTGGCCAGTGTACCACAGTTTATGGGCCTGGACACCCCTACTTCTACATCAGTGCCCCCGTTTTGGGCTCCATATTGAAAACACTCACTGAGAAAAGCACACTTTATAAGAAGTCAGGAGAAATTGTGACTTCTGTTGAAAAGGCTATTTTTAACCCTCACTATTATAGTTTTTAAATGTGCTATCTGATTAATTTTATGAGCTTGGATTTTCTCTTCACAGGCTAATTGACCCATTGTAATACTGAAGTTGAATCTTGAAGAGTGTCTGAATGCTTCCATTTTCACTTTATTCTTTCTCAGTTCTTTGATTTTTTTGAACCAAAAAGTAGCCTTGATTGCCAGGGGTTGGAGGTAGATTAACCATTTAGCTAGATGGTGGAAAAATGGAATGAATAGTGCTAAAAGCCAAGCACCATTTCCTTTGATACAAATACCCTATTCTCCTTACATATCTATTAACTTGCTTAGTTTTCAATCAAGACTGGGTAGACAACTTTAGCCAGTCACCAAGGAGCCCAGTGTCTGATCCTGGGTCTCATTTACCAAAGAGCAACAGCTGGAATCACTTTCTTCCAAGTGCTTCATGGACATACTTTGAGTTTTATAGGTTTACTCCAGTGGAGGACTGGATCTGCTTTTCTTTTGCAAATGATTTGTTGTGGCCTACAGACCTATGTCCTGTAATCTTGTGGAAAATAAAATTAAAGAGGAAGAAGAGGCCATGGAAAATCTATTGCATTTTTCAGACTTTGGCTGAAAGTGGCTGTTTCAGTCATCTTCTTTGGGTAGTCATTTGAGACGCTGAGTGACTCCAGGAAGTGGTGGTTTTTGGGTAATGAAAGACAAGTACTTCTCCTGGGGATTGTGAATCCTTTACATTTGAGTAATTTTAATTTTTTCATCTGGAACTAAATAATGCAAAATTAATTCCATATTTTTATCTCTTCATCATCCTGTGGTATTTAAACACTTTTTTAAAACTGTGTTATTAATAAGCCTGCTTCTTAGGAGAAATCTTACTGATTTAGAATTTATGAACCAAAAGAAGGGGTGCACAACCACAAAAAGAGTGTAAGAGAGGAACAGTAGACGTGACCATCCAGACTCAGGAAGATGGGTGTGTACATCTTCTGTTCCTCATGATCAGGCACTGCCTTTGGTAAATTTGCTGCAAGGCCCTGTAGTGTGCGAGCAGTGTGGAGCCAGAAAATAGGATAGACTTTTGGAATGATTCACAGCATATGAAGGCAGAATCGATAACTCTCCCTGGAAAACAGGATATAGTCCTCACAATAATAAAAGCTCTTCAAACGCAAAAGTATTTTCTTAAGTGACTTCAGGCTGAAATGAAAGGTATCTTTAGTAGCCCCACATATCTGTATTCTCATTACCTAATTTGTAGCACGTGGTGGAGCAGCCCAGGCAGTGTTGAAGGTTAATCTCAGTATTAATGTGGCGTCAGTAATTCACTCTGTAGAGCCAGATCTTCCACTCAGGTTTAATGCATCAATCAGTTCCAGACACAATAAGGTGGCATGTAGAGGTATCTGGACAAAAATAATAATTTCTTTATGAGGCTGTGTTGATTTTTAAAGGTCTTTTCATAGAGATATAATATCAAACAGATCACTGACTCTTGGATGGTTGTTTTTGTTGATGTTGTTTTGTTGTTGTTGTTAACTTTCAGAATATTTGGGATCTGTTAAATCTCATCTCTGACCAACCACACAGACAAAAACTCTCTAAAGAGGAAGAGGTAGTAAATATGCATCTGTTATGTTATTGCTTAATTGGTGTCAAGCTATGGGCTCCTGACTCCCTTGTTTTTATGTCAGACTCACACTACACTCTCTGAACTCCTGGTATAGCACTCTCAGGAAGCCTCTTAGCTCTCTCAGGCAGAAAAGCAAGTAACTGAAAGCAACTCTGGAAGTTGGATCTGTTCATCATCACCTGTTATTATCATGAAGACACAGCCTCTTGTAAAGGCTTTGTATCTGAGAAGTCTGCCTCTAAAGTCACGGTGGCAATTAATAATGCCCACATCTAAATCAAAATTCCTACTGCTGCTCTTGCTGGTAATATAAGATTCTTCCTGTTTCTTTCACAAATTAGTTGATAACTGTCTCTGCTTCTCTGTTGAGTGAAAGGATTTTAATTACACAATGCACAGCAGCACAAAGCTTCATCTCCCGGCCAGCGGACAATGGAGGCTTGTGATAAAAGCACATTAAACCTTCATTGAGGTTGTTTACACATTTGTAACGGTGGTTGTGGTCGTCTCTGATAGCAGGGACAATAAATCAAAACCTTAGGATGTTCTTTTCATTAGCCAATGATTTTATAGCCTGCGGTGGCTTTTTAACCATCCATGCATAAAATGGAGTAATATAATTTGTAATTACTGGAAATAACTAGAATAACTAGTGGGTTTTTTTTGTTGTTTTTTTGTTTGTTTGTTTTTTGAGATAAAGTCTCACTGCAACACCCAGGCTGGAGTGCAATGGCGCAACCTTGGTTCACTACAACCTCCGCCTTCTGGGTTGAAGGGATTCTCCTGCCTCAGCTTCCTGAGCAGCTGGTATTACAGGCTGCTGCCACCACACCTGGCTACTTTTTTGTATTTTTAGTAGAGACAGGGTTTCACCATGTTGGCCAGGCTGGTCTCAAACTCCTGACCTCAGATGATCTGCCCGCCTTGGCCTCCCAAACTGCTGGGATAACAGGCGTGAGCCACCATGCCCAGCCAATTACTAGTTTTAATTCCCCCAACAGATATTTAGGGCTTTCACGTGATTCTGAAGATTCATGTAGTGCACTGATAGTCCCCTATTAGTGTGCAACACCCACTGCACGCTGGGAAGTTCCATAGGCTTTTTCCTCAGCCTTTAATCGATTTTTCAGTAAATGGGAAGCTTTCTCTTTTAAAAAGTCGAATTGAATCTTATTTACAATAGATTTTTCTAACTCAGAGATATGGACACCATAGTGGCAATGTTGATTTCAACCAGACGACAAAAAGAAAAGCTGCCTGGCTTCCTGGGGAAACAATCGGATGGGAAAAGAGATAGGTCAGTGCCTTCATCTCTGAGAAGAAATGTGGAGAGAAGACTCTCTGGGAAAATGAGAGAGGTCTGTGTTCTCACCTAGCTCTACCATGTACTATGCATGAAAGAAATCAAGAAGGCTGTGGCCCATTTGAAGTACTCAACTGTATTTTCCTTTTGTTTTCTAGCAGGGAGTCACAAATACGATTTTGCATTGCAGAGCCCTAGTTTGATGCCTAAGATGTGGATTTAATTTTCACTAAAATCGAAATGTGACCGTCGATGTTAGAGAAAATATGGCAGAAAGGAAAAATTTAAAAACTATGTCTAGTTTGTAATGCTGAGTCAAGTTGCCTTGAGTGTCCAAAAGTTCCTGGAAATGTTTGTTAAGTTCTTTCATTGAAAAAGCTTGAATTTTAAAGATAGGCAGTCCTACAATCCCAAGAAGGTGGTTGACAGCAGAAATCCCATTCATTGGTGAACATCAGGTTGTACAATCTTTCTCCCTCTTCTAGCTCTATCAGAATCACCACCACATCAGGAAACAGCTGTCAGTTGCTTTGTTTTCCATCAATTGTTGATGTGTTTAAGGCTGACATAGTTTCAATTTATGTGTTTTCTTTCCATAAGAGTCACTAGTGATATATAGGCCACCCAAATTCTAGACGTGACATGGTCAGATAGAACTTTATTTCTTTTCATAAAAGAAATAAGATTAATTCTGCTTTTAATCTTCCTTATGTCATTATTTTACTATTACTATTTTTATTAACATAAAACTTATTAATATATTAATGGTAATGTTAAAATATAGCTTTATACACTAATATATGATGGTCATTAATACTAGTATATTGCATTTATAATAATATCTCTATTTGCTTAGCACCTACCAAGTGCCAGGCTTTATATACATTGTTTAAAATCTTCACAGCATCCAAACAAGATGGAAATTATTGTCCCAGGGTTACAGATGCAGAAAAAGAGTGAGGCCCAGAGAGATTTAGCAACTTTTTCAGTGCCACATAGCTAGTAATTAACACAGCTAATATTCAAATACCATATGGTCTGACTCCAAAACTCAAGTAGTTTCTACCATATCCTACTGCACCTCTTTCTCACGCAGTGGACCACACTCTAGTAAAAGATGTGCTGTATATGGAAAAACACAGTCTGCAACAGCTCATAACAGAGCTTAAAGAGTGGTTGCTATTTTAGTCTCTGCTAATGCTATAAATGTGCCAAATAAGTGTCACCTTCATGTGGGCAAATTTTAACTACCTCATGGACTACATTTACAAGGAGATGCTTAATTTACTACAGTTTGTTTATGAGTGCTCTTGTGTGAGGTGAATCATTTAGGGCAGTTTATTTTTAGAGTTACACAAGGAGTGGATTAATAAAATACCCGCTCAAACAAGAATGTCAAGCAAATTTAGCTTGAAACACAAGGTAGACATAGTGTACTAAGAGGGCTGAGGATAAAACTTTGAACTTAAAGAGTCTTGATTCCTGTTTGTAACCCTGATGCCCAGATCACTGGTTTGTATTTCACAGTATCGATTTTTCAGTAAATGGGAAGCTTTCTCTTTTAAAAAGTCTGAATTGAATCTTATTTACAATAGATTTGCATTCTTCAAAAAAAAACTTTTTAGCATATTTAGTTTAGGCCAAAAAACTTGGAGTCATCCTCGACACCTTTGGTCTTATACCGCATATCTAATCAATCCATCCAAAAACGCTTGATGGTGGCCCTTAAAGATTTATGGAGATTATGAACACTTCTTCCCAGCTCTACAGTTACACCCTAGTCTCAGTCATCATCATTTCTCACCTGGATTTCTTTCCTTTTTTTGAGACAGAATCTTGCTCTGTTGCCAAGGCTGGAGTGCAGTGGTGTGATCTTGGCTCACTGCAACCTCCACCTCCTGGGTTCAAGACATTCTTGTGCCTCAGCCTCCCAAGCAGCTGTGATCACAGGCATGCACCACCATGCCTGGCTAATTTTTTGTATTTTTAGTAGAGACAGGGTTTCACTATGTTGGCCAGGCTGGTCTCGAACTCTTGGTCTCAAGTGATCTGCCCACCTCAGCTTCCCAAAGTGCTGAGATTACAGGCGTGAGCCACCACGTTCAGCCATTTGCCTGGATTTCTGTAATACCCTTTGAACTGGTCTCCTTGCTTCACAGCTTTCTTGGTTGCCATAGCATGGGAAAAAGAGAGCTGGATAGTTGAGCCGTAGCCATAAATGCTTTGGCCTAAAAGGGACTCATATCACTTCTACTCATTCTTTTTTTCATTTGACTAGAATAAGTCACATAGCCACACTTACTTTCAAAGGAGCAGGGAATAGTAATCTTCTGTTTATCAGAAATAGAGAACTAGATAGGGGTAAACATAAGTAATGATACCACAACTTAGATCTAAGCCACTTGGCGATGAAAGCAAAAAGTGAAAGTTTAAATTGCTCTCTCTGCCTAATAAGATCACACCAGTTCATAAGAGAGGAAAACTTTCACCACATCTTGCATAATAAACAACAGTTGAACAGCCGGGCATGGTGGCTTATGCCTGTAATCCCAGCACTTTGGGAGGCTGAGATGGGCAGATCACTTGAGGCCAGGAGTTCGAGACCAGCCTGGCCAACATGGCAAAATCCAGTCTCTACTAAAAATATAAAAATTAGCCAGGTATGGTGGCGCATGCCTATAGTTCCAGCTACTTAGGAGGCTGAGGTATGAGAACTGCTTGAACCTGAGAGGCAGAGGTTGCAGTGAGCCAAGATTGCACTACTGTACTTCAGCCTGGGAGACAGATCAAGAGCAAGACTCTGCCAAAAAAACCACACAAAAAACAAACAAACAAACAAACAAAAAACACACACACACACACACACAGAAATAATCAACGTTATCTAATACAGCCAACAAACACTTGCCAAAAACGAAACACTTGTTCAAAAATGAATACTTTCTTATTGTAGGGTATTTTGGAGCATTTTTAAAATTATACTTTAAATTCTGGAGTACATGTGCAGAATGTGCAGGTGTGTTACATAGGTATACATGTGCCATGGTGGTTTGCTGCACCCATCAACCCATCAGCTACATTAGGTATTTCTCCTAATGCCATCCCTCCCCTAGCTCCCAACTCCCCAACAGGCCCCAGTGTGTCATGTTCCCCTCCCTGTGTCCATATGTTCTCGTTATTCAACTCCCACTTACGAGTGAGAACATGCAGTGTTCGGTTTTCTGTTCTTGGGTAACTTTGCTGAGAATGATGGTTTCCAGCTTCATCTATGTCCCTGCAAAGGATATGAACTCATCCTTTTTTGTAACTGCACAGTATTCCATGGTGTATATGTGCTACATTTTCTTTATCCAGTCTATCACTGATGGGCAGCTGGGTTGGTTCCAAGTCTTTGCTATTGTGAGAAGTGCCACAATAAACTTACGTGTGCATGTGTCTTTATAGTAGCATGATTTATAATCCTTTGGGTATATACCCAAGTAATGGGATTGCTGGGTCAAATGGTATTTCTGGTTGTAGATCCTTGAGGAATTGCCACACTGTCACAATTGCTACAAAGAGAATAAAATACCTAGGAATACAACTTATAAGAGATGTGAAGGACCTCTTCAAGGGAAACTACAAACCACTGCTCAAGGAAATAAGAGAGGACACAAACAAATGGAAAAACATTCCATGCTCATGGATAGGAAGAATCAATATTGTGAAAATGAACATACTGCCTGAAGTAACTTACAGATTTAATGCTATCCTCATCAAACTACCTTTGACTTTCTTCACAGTATTGGAAAAAATTACTTTAAAAATCATACGGAACCAAAAAAGAGCTCACGTAGCTGAGACAATCCTAAGCAAAATGAACAAAGCTGGAGACATCATACTACCTGATTTCAAACTATACTACAAGGCTACAGTAACCAAAACAGCATGGTACTGGTACTAAAACAAATATATAGAGCATTTTTTAAAATGGGCTTAGTTAGTTCACTTTACTTTTCTTGTATAAAAACACCATGTAATGGCCACAGCTAGAACTTGGGTCCTCTGTGTGGAAATTCTTGTGTGGTCTTTACTAGATGGTCAGTGAATTCTTCATGGAGAGACTTAGCAACAGTCTCTTTCCGGAGGTCAGAGATCAGATAGCTGCAGGTCTTGGAGATGGCATCAAAGGTGGCCTTGGTAAAGTTGCCTAGGGCAGCAGTGCAGCCCTGATCAAGGTGTAGCAGTCATCAATACTGGCCATCATCAGTAGCTTCTTAGGCAAAGGAGCAGAGGTGACCAGCACAGGGCCAAAGTGGTCAGTCACTCCACAAGGAATGATGTGGAGCATACTGATCTTATTCCCCAATAGCCTCTGCATGGGGAAAATGGAGAGCTTGGCCAGGGTGATGGACCCTCAGATGGCAGTGGCTACCTCCCTGAAGCATTTATCACCCAGATGATGTGGCCATTTTACCTGCTCCACTGGCTAGCAAGAGTCTGCTTTTGCAAGGGCATGATCTTTAAATTTTCATCCTTGAGGGATGCCCCCAGGAAAAAAGTCAATTATCTCAGCATTTTTATGCGCAGGGAGAAGAGACAGATCTCTTCCACGGACTTGATCTTTATGTCCTTGACCAGGAAGCCCAACTTGGTGACTGGGAGCCACTCACCTCTGTCTTGCTTCTGTGAGCTCTGCAGGCTCCCAGGCCCTCCCGCAGTCCTGGTGTCATTTGCCCTTTGGTGTTTTATCAGACAGGCAGCTCTTTAGAGTATTCTTAACCAATGAATTCAAATGCTTCTTAAGGGCACTATTGAATTATCCAATACATCAAGAATTGTCACACTTTTTCTTTAAAAGTCCATATAGTAAAATAGTTTAGGCTTTGCAGGCTGTATGGTCTCGCTAGTGACTATACAACTCTGCCATTGTAATACAAAACAGTCAAACACCATACAATAATTGAGCATGTGTTCTTAGACACACACCACACAGACAGACACACACATACACAAAAATAGTGGTAAGCTTAAACTGCACCATGGGCTGAGCTGTAGTTTGCTGATCTCTGTAATATACCATCCACATAGCAGTGCTTGCTCTAAGTAATATCAAGTGATATCAGTATAGACTTTAAAGGGAATGGATAGAAAATTCAGTTATCTCAACAGTTGCCAACTTTTGCCATATAAATTTATTTCTGAAAAAAAGAAGAGCTAATTAGAAACATAAGAAAGTATTCAGTTCTCCTTGAAGAGGTCCTTTACATCCCTTGTAAGTTGGATTCCTAGGTATTTTATTCTCTTTGAAGCAATTGTGAATGGAAGTTCATTCATAATTTGGCTCTCTGTTTGTCTGTTACTGGTGTATAAGAATGCTTGTGATTTTTGCACATTAATTTTGTATCCTGAGACTTTGCTGAAGTT